>NC_081410.1:571651240-571883762 GCF_030272615.1 Cryptomeria japonica
AAGAACATTGATAATAACCCATGAGAATAAGTTGAACACACATCCAAATTGATCTCTATTGCTTAATTGCTTGAATAATACTATCCAAGTCTCTTATACAAAGCTTGTGAAAAAGTGGAATCCCCTACATTGAATAATAATGAGGTATATATAGGTGAAGTCATAACCACCTGAGGTAACTACCCTAACCACCTTTATAACTACTTTATAACTTCCTCAACTACTTGAAATAACTTCCTCAACTTTGGAAGAAATAACTACTTAGAAAAACTACCCATAATGAGAACTTAGGATAACTACCTCATCCAATGCTTAGAAAAACTACCCCTTACAAATAAGTTAGGATTGACCTAACTTTCACAAAAGAAAAGCCCAAATTCTAACTTTAATTACAATAAGTGACTTAGGTCACTTTTACAAAGATCAACTTGAAACATTAAAACATTAAAGTTAGGACCAATGTAAGGTACTTATCCATCTTCATCTTCTTTATTGATCTTTGTGACCGTCTCATCATCTATTCATCTTTATTGACATCAAAAAGTAGTTTTCGCCAACAAATATTCTTCAAGTACATATGTGCTTCAACTATCCCGTTAAGCATATTTGGCTTCCATGAATACACATTCTTCCAGAAACCAAGGAGTCTTGCATCAATATGACTAACTTATTTCAAAATACTGCATATTTTGTTCACGTTTCCCCATAACCATCTTGACATGACATTAAGTGAGAAGAGTTGAATGTCTTCACTAAATGATAAATTTATATACGTCTATACATTCTTTGTCACATTCTGTCAATACTTCCTGCACTTCTCTTTATCTCCACATCAGCAAGATTCCGGAAATTGACTTTGGGATTTTTTTACATATCTTCTCATAAATTCATTCTAATATGTCTTTTGTGTGCAACCTGTTATTATTTCATTTTGCTCCATGAGATGACATCTTTTGGAGGCATTTGTCAAATGGATCTTTTTCTATGCAAATTCTTTCACGGCTTGTCCGGTGTACTTCAGTGGGTGTCCATACCATGAGCATGAAATAATGTTTCTCTCAAGCATCCTTTTGAATAATTCATGATGCCATGTCTATGTTTGTCATGCTACACACATGTCGACCAATGCCTCTCCTTTACTTTGTATTCTTGGGTGACAATGTTGATTGCTAGGAGATGGTTAAAACTAACATCTTTCATAGGCGATTTAAGGAGTATCGATAATGTTTAACTCTTTGTTCTCCCTCTTCATCGACGTTATGGGATGTGTGAGAATCTTAACTTTGGCAACCTAGGAAGAGTTACCAACTTGTTGACGATGACCAATGTGCCGCCTTGAAACCTTTTCTTTACCTTGTGTATACTTACATTCTTTTATTGAACATTTTCAATTAGTCCATTTATATAGAATCTACAATAATTTCTTTTCTTTTCTTGAGATGATGTCCCTCTTCCTCGAGGCAATAAAAAAAAAAACTCATATGCTTGGCAATGCTTCCACCTTTCGCATACATGTCTACACAGGCACTTGCAACTGTAACTCGAACATCTGATAAACCCCTTTACCGGTAATGCTCTGCTTCATGCTTCACATTCAAGAAAACGCGTCCTCATAATCGATGTTGGTACATGATATTGAGTGTCTTCAAGGTGGTCATCACAAACACAAAGGTCGATTACAACCACATATCAATCAACTGTATATATGCAATCCTTTGGATCAAAATCTGTATAGCCTCCATTTCAATTTTAGAGATGTGAAGTGCATTTGCTTGTAGATTTCTAAAGCTTTGTAAACATATCCATTTGTGTTTGGTATGCAATCATTACATTCATTGGAATGACATCATTTTGAAGAATAATGTCAAACAGTTCGTATATGCTTTCGTCTTCCCTTCCACCGACCACACATGGTGAAGTCAAATTTGGCTTTCTGTGCAATTACTCAAAGGTTTTTCAAACTTTTTCAATATACCCATTGTGTACATATACTGCAATCACGCATTTGGTGAGACCACATTTCTTCGAGGCATTGATTAAAACAATTCATGTGATGTCTATGATTCCTCATTTTTCACTTGTATCTACCACCTTTTGCACCTATGATGCAATCATGGCATTCCATGAGATGAATCCGCTTTGAGGCATTTTGTCAAAGAGTTCAAGTGCGTTTTCTTGAAAATGAATAAGTCCTTCACAATGAATCCATTTTCTGCAAATCTTGCAATCATTATGTTCCTTGAGATGACATCTGCTTCGAGCCATTATGATAAAATATATGTACCCACTATGCTCTGATATGTGTTCATAACCTTCCAAAGGCTCCCATTTTATCATTGGCGTGGAGGATGCTGGCATGGATCATGATAGAAAATTCTACCAAATTCTGAGCATTGTTGTTATAGACAGAAAGGATGGTGGTCATGCAGCTCGAGTTCATAACTACCTAGTTGCATGTGCTTGAAATCTTTCTGAAGCCTTTTCAACAAAAACCATTTTATTGTATATCATGTTGGCCAAACCGTTTCCAACAATATTATCGCACAAAATGCTCTGTACCGTTATGCTTTGATGAAGTAGTTATTTGCGAGTAGTTATAATAACTACCTCCCTCTTGGTCTTCGAGATCAAATGAGAAATCCCGTTGTCGGCAATTTGTGAAAGTTGGCCAATCTTTTGATAATTTCACTTATCCTTCATGTCTTCACTTCATCGATGACTTTTGAGAGTGCTAAATTTTTCTTTTGATAAGCTTTCTCCAAATCTTTTTGGTGACTTTCCTTGTACAGTCCACAACTTGTCACTAATGCTATTAGGTGGGACATATCGGTGGTTTTGGAAATTTGAGCAAGTCATCGATAAATGATTGCATTGGGGTCTTTCAAAATTGAAACAATTCATCGACAAGTGAAGAGCAAAGTGAGAGAATCAGTCTTAAATACTTCGGAAACTTTGTGAAATGAGCAATAAATATCATTTTGATATGCCATTTGATAAAAGCTTCATCTTCGGTGATTTATTAAAATGTAACAACTCATCGAAAATGCCTCATGATTGAATACCTTGGCATCTTTGAAAACTTGGCCACATTATGAAAAATCTCACCATGAAGGAACATTGACACAAAATTTTAAATTTTGACAAGTTTGAAATTAGGGCTAACACAGATACATACATATACATGAAGCAAAAAAAGTGTGGTGGAAGATCCAAAGCTGGATTGCTAAATGGTTGCTTAAGGTAGTGAGTCTAGAGTAGCTACATTCTAAGGAGAGTATTGTAGGTCGTGAGTTGAAGGCTTAATTTGTCATGAACCGATTCAGACCACCTAGTTAGAGGTTACTTTTATATGCCATATACTTATACTGTTGACATTTTTGCATGTGATGACTTTGATTAGATTATTAATGATGTTAGATGATACTATGGTGTTTTAATAATGTTAATGATGATAGATGTTATTTATGATATTTAGAATGCTATTTATAATTGAATTAATGATTGACCCACTTGAATCCTCGCCCATAGGGCAACATGTACAAAAACACGAACTACAGTCTTGTCTTCACCATGCACAATAAATGCAAAGGAGAATGAATGCAGGAGAGAAAGAAAGAGGAAGGTCTTACCACTGTGGAGGAGGCCTTACCACATCCTCCACTCGCGAGAGGGAACCCCATTGTCGAGCCTAGACATGCGGTCCATGTCGACAAACCCTAGTTGCAGACCATCCTAAATTACCACTATTTCCTTTAATTTATAATTTTTTTGAAAATATGTCTCCTAATACAAATAAAAAAAAGGACAATTACATAATCCATAGTAAAACAAACAATCTATTTAAATATCATAATTTTAAAATAAATATACCTTTTCAAAAATCTTTATGTTAGAGTAATCTTTTATTAGCTAATAATTATTTATTTAATTATTAGTCTATTATACTCTATGCTTAAGCTTAAACTTAGGAATCTTATAATTCTTTAAGGTTTTCTCCTTTAGGGTTTCGAGTATCCTTTTATAAAGATTCTCTCTTTTTATTTTCATAATAACTATAATTATTGAATTGCATTCTTGTTGCACAATCAATATGACTCCTCTTTTCTAGATCTCTGAATTCTGATATATGTATATTTATATGTATATGTATATGTATATGTATATTATATACATATGTATGTATACATGTATATGTATATATACATATTATATACATATGTATATACATGTATATATGTATATATTTATATATGTATATACATATACATATATACATATATACATATATATATGCATATATTTATATATGTATATACATATACATATATACATATACATATATGTATATACATATACATATACATGTATTGTATGTATATGTATATGTATATATATGTGTGTGTGCATGTATATATGTGTGTATATAGATTATATACATACATACATAAATACATATATGTATGTATATATGTATGAATGGATGTATACATATATATACACACACACAAATATATATATATATATATGAAGCAAAAAAAGTGTGGTGGAAGATCCAAAGCTGGATTGCTAAATGGTTGCTTAAGGTAGTGAGTCTAGAGCACCTACATTCTAAGGAGAGTATTGTAGGCCATGAGTTGAAGGCTTAATCTGTCACGACCCGATTCAGACCACCTAGTTAGAGGTTACTTTTATATGCCAGATACTTATATTGTTGACATTTTTGCACGTGATGACTTTGATTAGATTATTAATGATGCTAGATGATACTATGGTGTTTTAATAATGTTAATGATGATAGATGTTATTTATGATATTTAGAATGCTATTTATAATTGAATTAATGATCGACCCACTTGAATCCTCGCCCATAGGGAAACATGGACAAAAACACGAACTACAGTCTTGTCTTCACCATGCACAATAAATGCAAAGGAGAATGAATGCAAGAGAGAAAGAAAGACGAAGATCTTACCACTGTGGAGGAGGCCTTACCACCTCCTCCACTCATGGGAGGGAACCCCATTGTCGAGCCTGGACATGTGGTCCACGTCGACAAACCCTAGTTGCAAACCATCCTAAATTACCACTATTTCCTTTAATTTATAATTTTTATGTCTCCTAATACAAATAAAAAAAGGACAATTACATAATCCATAGTAAAACAAACAATCTATTTAAATATCATAATTTTAAAATAAATATACCTTTTCAAAAATCTTTATGTTAGAGTAATCCTTTATTAGCTAATAATTATTTATTTAATTATTAGTCTATTATACTCTATGCTTAAGCTTAAACTTAGGAATCTTATAATTCTTTAAGGTTTTCTCCTTTAGGGTTTTGAGTATCCTCTTATAAGGATTCTCTCTTTTTATTTTCATAATAACTGTAATTATTGAATTGCATTCTTGTTGCACAATCAATATGACTCCTCTTTTCTGGATCTCTGAATTGTGGCCTCCATAACTTTTTTGCTTCTCTCCTTCTGTGATAGATTTGCATGCAGGTGATCTTTGGGAGCTGTAGAGTTGATTTCTCCTCAACTCCAATATGCTATCAAAGCTCTAGATCTACATGCCCCTATTCTCTTCATGAGAGATTTTAGGCCTTGTTCTTCAGATATGTGTATTCGAGGGTTTGTGCAGTTGTTTTTTTGCATTTCTGGGTGTAGCTGAATTTTTATACACTTTGGTGCCAAACGGACCTTGCCATTGGATTTGGGTGGTCGTTTCCACAAAATTTGATATAAAATTCGCCTATATTCGACATCAGGTGTTTGGGAAGCCAAAACAAATTTTGGCCCAAGGTCGTATGACCTCGAGCACATAGTTCGAGAAGGTTTTTTTTTAAGCATGTGCTTTTTTTCCCAAACAAAATTTCATTTTGTCACGAAATTTTTAAAAAAGGGGTTTTGATTTTTCATCGAAAAGGGTGTGTTTTTTAATAATGGGCGGATTTGTTTTAAAAAGAGGGGGAATTTATTAAAAGGTACCCACAGGTATCAAAGATGGCAGGCCTTGCGGGTCCCTTTGTCCCTTGGCCCCTGTGTGCCTGCTACTGGAGTTGACTGCTGCTTGTCGGCGTTGCCTGTCCCTGTCGTCTTCCCCCGCCCCTACACCTCAAACAATCCACCCCTACGGTCTAGCCTCCGATCATCGGCCACCTACTCGTCACCCAAGCGCCATTGTTTGCTTTCCGGCAGCCCTGCCGCCTCTGATGCCCCTCGGATGTCCCACTGCCAACTGCATACTGGTTTTCTTTTCCAGTCATCAGATGCAATTTTCCAGCAGTCAAGATTTTTATGCAGCGACTTGATTTTTTTTTCGACAAAGATTTTTCAAGCAGACTATTTTTTTGCCTACAACGGCCATACAACTGTCAAATTTAGGCTCACAGTCTGCTAACGTCAGCAGACCTGAAAGCCCCTTTTGGGTCCATCCGAAAAACCTTCAGTTTTTTGGTCGTATCTTGGGCATACGGAGGCGTTTGTTGACAAACTTTATATCGTCAGAAAGATCTTTCCACGCTCTATCCAGATCTAGAGGTTTGAACTTTTGATTTTTCTTTTTTGATGGTGTTTTTTGCTATCAAAATTAGAGGTTCAATTTTGCACTCCATGAGACATAACTTGAGCATCTCAACTCCATTTTTTGAAAACTTTATATTGTTGGAAAGCTTGTTCTATGTTCTTTACATTCATATGAGTTTTCTTTCTAGATTTTGCTCCAGGTATATTTTATTCATTTTTTTGCTTTTAAGCACTTTGGTAAATATCTTGGATGTTTCAGGTCCTGGGATCTCTTTCTTTGAGTAGGATGTCTCATATTTGGCTATTCTTTCTATTTCTAGTATTTTATCTCTTCTGATCATTGTAGCATTTTATTTATGCAAACATACTGAGATAAAGTGCCATCATACATTATATACTTGGGATCTTGCGCATCTTGTGCCTTATTGTACATGCACTACTTATAAAGTGCCATGGGGGGTTGATGTTTGCCTTTGTTTGCCATCTACCTTTTATTGGTAATATGGATGTGTTGCATTAGTTTTGTCATTGATGTCAACACTTATCCTTCGGGAGATCTTTGATTATGTTGAACCGACACATTATGCTCACCGACAATTCAGTGACTTATGCATAGTCATCGGTATATTGTTCACCAGTGGTTATATGGTTCATCGACATGGTTGATGACTTGTTATCAACTGGAGATCACTTGATTATGTCAAAGACATGGTTTGGATTCTTGGTTTTGTTATTTTGGTTATTGGTCTAATCGGTTTGACATATTTGTTGTTATCGGCAAATTGGCCTAGGTTATGGACTGATATGCATTATCTATTCTAGATCAACACGAGACGTTATGGAGATGATTTATTGATTGGATATTGTTGTAAATGTATTGAGTCAACATGATGTGTCGCATCTTGACTTGTTTATAATTGATTTTATTGTAATATTCTTAGTGAGCAGACCTACACATTTGGTCTTAGGTTTTGTATATATGAAAGATCTCAATTGATGAGATGTGGGATAGGATATGTAAGGTTATGGCATTGTAACATGGTATGTGTGAATATTGAAGATCATATGAGCAGACCATAGAGAAGGTTCAAGGAAGGTTTGAAGGTGATTATCAGAGCTTAACCGACACTGAATCTAGCATTGGAGGTGCTATTTTGAACAGTACATTATTCTAGGATTTAATCATCCTACTATAGTCATTGTGACTCCCATTTGAGCAGTGTGCTCTAGGCGGTTGGTTTTTCTGCATGTGCAGACCCCATTTGTATACACATACTATCTGCAGTAGTATCATCTGATTGTAGGTAAGTTTTCCCACCGTGGTTTTCCCCCTTGCAGGGTTTCCATGTTAAAATCTTTGTGTTATGTGTTGTGGATGTTGTTTCTCTTTATGTTTCATGCATTAAGTTTCTCTGGTATTGATATTAACTGTTAATCTGTTAACCGACATTAAGTTTGGTTTACCGTATTAAGTATCAATTGGGTTGAAATTATTAGACAACTGATTCACCCCCCCCCCCCTCTTAGTTGCCTTCTGGGTCCTAACAATTGGTATCAGAGCTAAGTTCTCTTTTTGCAAAAGCCTAACAGCTTGAGGATGTCCTATGGCAACAAACATTTTCAGGAAGGACAGTTCGAAACTTGATGGAACTAACTATGGTATATGGAAGATCAAAATGGAGACACATCTGAATTGCATTGGAAGAGACATATGGGAAGCTACAAAGAATGGCTATGTTGACCCTACATCGAATCAACCTAATCCACCAACATTGGGTAAAGATCAAGAAAATGATTGCAAAGCAAGAGAATCACTTTTGAGTGCATTATCAGATCAACAAATCATGGGATTATCAAACCGATCTACTACTAAACTTATTTGAGATAAATTGGAGACACTGAATGAAGGAGATACCACTATCAAAATTGTAAAACTGGAATGTTTCTGGGTCAGGTATGAAATTTTGAAAATGGAAGAAGATGAAAGAATTTCTTCTTTTATGGAAAGAGTTAATGAAATTGTTTTGGAAATACAATGTTGTGGAGGATCCTTAAGTGAAGATAAAATTGTTTCTAAAGTTTTAAGAGCATTGCCACCGGCATATAAAATGAAAGTAACTGCTATTAATGAGTTGAGAACAATGCCCAATACATCAGTATCTAGAGATACCTTGGTTGGAAAACTTTCAGCATTTGAGCTTGAGGAATTTGGTCATGTTGCTACAATTAAGACAGATATAGCCTTTAGAGCATTATCATCTACAACATCTTCATCATCATCTGATAAATCTGATTGGGAATCACTTTATGCAAGAGAACTTGAAGATACCAGAAAGGAAAATGAAGAATTGGAAGAACTTGAAACACTATTTGCAAGGAAAATGCCTAAAGGCCCAGTTGGAAGTAAGTATGAATGTAAAGCATCATTTGAATGTTTTAATTGCAATAAAGTTGGTCATATGGCATCTAGATGTCCTGATAGACATGCAAGATTAAGAGAGGAAGCTAAAAGAACATATAAGCCTAACTCTGAATATCAGAGATACAGATTTAAGAAGAATAGAGACAAATCTTGTTACTATGCTGATGAAGGAGTTACTAATGATTCTAATGAAGAACAAACAGACAATGGATGGGATTTTGTTGCAATAAAAGAAGATCAATCAGCACCTCCTCTTCCACTGGTAGAGCAGGCCCTGTCAGCTAAAATTGAAGAAAAGGATGAATGGATCATAGATTTCGGATGTTCACATCATATGACTAGTGATAAAAGTAAATTCTTATCTTTTTAGGAATATAGTGGAGTTCTAGTAAGATTTGGCGATGATAAAGCTTGTTTGATCAAAGGAAAAGGCACTATATCTTTGGATGGTAAGCACAATACTAACAATGTTTATTATGTTGAAGGTTTGAAGCATAATCTTTTGAGTGTTGGTCAATTAGTTGAAAAAGGATTTCAGTTACAGTTCAAGAATGGTAAATGAAAAATCATGAACATAATTGGATTGGAAATTGTAACCGGTAATCAGACTAAAGGTAATATCTTTCATTTGAACAACAATGATAAGACATGCTTGATTGCACATATTGATGAAAGTTGGTTATGGCATAAGAGACTTTGTCATGTGAATTTTGATTGCATTGTAAAGATCAGTTCAACTAAGGCAGTAAGGGTTTTACCTAAGATTGTGAAACCTCATAATCTGGTATGTAAGGAATGTCAAATGGAAAAGCAAGTTAGAACAACTTTTAAGAGTATTTTTGAGAAAGCCAATACTGTTCTTGATTTAATCCATATTGACTTGTGTGTTTCGACAAGAAATCTACAGGAAGATAGATACTTTATGCTAATTATTGATGATTATTCTAGAATGTGTTGGGTTACTTTTCTTGGGGAGAAATCAAAAGCTTTTGGAAAATTCAAACTATTCAAGGCAATGGTAGAGAATGGAATCGATAAGAAAATCAAATGTTTGAGATTAGATCAAGGAGGAGAATTTACATCTAAGGAGCTTAATACATTCTGTGAAGTGAATGGAATCAAAAGACAACTATCAACACCTCAGACACCTCAGCAGAATGGAATTGTGGAAAGGAAGAACAAAACTATTCTAGATGCAACTAGAAGCATGATATTGGAAGAAAATCTACCTCATGTATATTGGAGAGAAGCAGTGAATACAACGGTTTACACTTTCAATAGAATTCACATCAAAGGTGAAACCGGTAAGATCCCTTATGAACTATACTCTTAAATACTTTAGAATTTTTGGAAGCAAATGCTATATTAGGAGAGATGAGTATATTGGTAAATTTGATCCTAGAAGTGACGAAGGAATATTTCTTGGTTATTCATCTAAGAGCAAGGCATATAGATGTTTTGACAAAAGATTGCAGAAAATCATTGAGAGTGCAAATGTGAAGATAGATGAAAAATTTAGAGGAAATTCAAGGTCTATAGATTCTGAACCGGCAGTTGAAATGATCATAAATGAGCCTATATAGAGTGCACCAGTACAGAGTGTGGATCCAGTCACACCGACATCATCAGATAATTCCACAGTGACTGAAGAACAACAACATGTGAATAAACCCAGGTATGTAAGACTAAATCACTAAAAAAATCAGATAATTGGGAATAAGTATTAAGGTGTTATGACAAGAGGAAGATTGGAAAATGAAGAGGTATGTTTAATTTCTCAAATTGAACCAACATCTATTATTGAAGCTTGTCAAGATGAACATTGGATTAAAGCAATGGAAGATGAACTAGATCAAATTGAAAAGAACAATACATGGACATTAGTTCCCCGACCTAAAGACAAAAATGTAATTGGAACTAAATGGGTATTCAAAAATAAACTTAATGAAGATGGTAAGGTAATTAGGAACAAAGCAAGATTAGTGTGTAAAGGATATTCACAAAAAGAGGGAATTGATTATAATGAAACCTTTGCACCAGTAGCTAGAATTGAGGCGGTCAAATTATTTCTTGCGTTTGTAGCTCATAAGAACTACAAAGTATATCAGATGGATGTAAAATGTGCATTTCTGAATGGTGATCTTGAAGAGGAAGTTTTCATTGAACAACCTGATGGATTTTAATCGACAAATGATAAGGACATGGTTTGTAGATTAAGGGAAGCTTTGTATGGATTGAAGCAAGCTCCTAGACCTTGGTATGCTAGATTGGACAAATATCTTTTGAAGCTTGATTACACTAAAGGTAATGTAGACAACAACTTATATTATAAAGTAACTAATGATGGCATCTTGGTTATTGAAGTTTTTGTTGATGATATCATTTTTGGAGGAGAAGATGGATTGTGTAAAGACTTTGCTAACAAGATGCAGGAAGAATTTGAAATGTCTATGATTGGGGAGATAAATTTTTTTTTAGGATTGCAGATTTCAATGTCAAACAAAATACTTGAAGGAACTATTGAAGAAATTTGGTATTGAAAACTCCAAACTGGTAAGTACTCCTATGACTACAACTGATAAATTGGCATTGAAGGATGATTCAGCTCCTGTTAATCCGACACGATACAAGTCTATGATTGGAGGTTTACTGTATTTGACACAAACAAGACCTGATATAATGAATGCAGTATGTATTGTTTCAAGATTTCAGATTAATCCTAAAGAAAATTATGAATCGACAGTAAAAAGGATTTTCCGGTATCTACAAGGCACAACAAATCTTGGTTTATGGTACCCTAAAGATGAAAATTTTGATTTATGTGCATACACTGATGCAAATTGGGCAGGAGATGTAGATGATAGAAAGAGCACCACTGACGGAGAATTATTTCTTGGTAGCAGATTGATTTCATTGTTGAGTAAGAAGTAGAGTTGTGCATCATTATCAACAACAAAATCAAAATATGTTGCAGCAGTAACTAATTGTACTCGGGTATTATGGATTAAGCAAATGTTGAAGGACATAAAGGTAAAATGTAAAGAACCTATAATCATTTATTGTGATAATTTAGCAACAATTGATATATCAAAGAATCCAGTATTCCACTCTAAGACTAAACATGTTTCTATCAAATACAATTTTCTGAAAGAGAATGTTGAAGCAAAAGAAGTAAGATTGGTTTATGTGAATACTAAAGAGCAGATTGCAATTATCTTTACTAAACCTTTGCCTAAGGAAACTTTTGAATATCTCAAAGAGAAGCTTGGGATAATACCCTCGCCGGTAGAGACTTAGACAGTTGAAGATTAGCATCAAATCGACAGAAAATAATAGAGAAACCTTTTTTCAGCTTTGATGAAGGAGAGCTACTTCACACTTGGGGAGTAGTTAGTTATTAATTGGTTATATGTTCTGGTATTTTTATTTGCTTTGGCATTTGATGTCAAAGGGGGAGAGATATCTATGGAAAAACTTTGTATTTAGGAAGCATTATCCTAGGGGGAGAGATCATTCATTGGGGGAGAGATATATACTCTCTGCATTTTGGTTTTGATTTCCGGTATTGATCTATTTTGGAGATTTTTTGGTTTTTGGCATTTTGTTTTTGACACTTAGATGTTTTTCCATCTAGTGTTGCCATCAATGGCAAAGGGGGAGATTGTTGGTATTATGGATGTTTTGCATTAGTTTTGTCATTGATGTCAACACTTATCCTTTGGGATATCTTTGATAATGTTGAACCAACACATTGTGCCATCGACAAGTTCAGCGACTTATGCACAATCACTAGTATATTGCTCACCGACAGGTTATATGGTTCATCGACATGGTTGATGACTTGTTATCATCTGGAGATCACTTGATTATGTCAAAGACATAGTTTGGATTCTTGGTTTTGGTATTTTGGTTATTGGTCTAATCGGGTTGACATATTCGATGTTATCAGCAAATTGGTCTAGGTTATGGACTGGTATGCATTATCTATTCCAAATCAGCACAACACATTATAGAGATGATTTATTGATTGGATATTGTTGTAATGCATCGCATCTTGACTTGTTTGTAATTGATTTTATTGTAATATTCTTAGTGAGCCGACCTACACATTTGGTCTTAGGTTTTGTATATATGAAAGATCTCAATTGATGAGATGTGGGACATGATATATAAGGTTATGGTATTGTAACATGGTATGTACGAATATTGAAGATCATATGAGCAGACCATAGAGAAGGTTCAAGGAAGGTTTGAAGGTGATTGTCAGAGCTTAATCGGTACTGCATCTAGCATTGGAGATGCTATTTTGAGCAGTACATTATTCTAGGATTTAACCATCCTACTGTAGTCATTGCAACTCCCATTTGAGCAGTGTGCTCTAGGCGGTTGGCCTTTCTGCATGTGCATACCCTATTTGTATACACATACTATCTGCAGTAGTATCATCTGATTGTGGGTAAGGTTTCCCACCATAGTTTCCCCCCTTACAGGGTTTCCATGTTAAAATCTATGTGTTATGTGTTATGGATGTTGTTTCTCTTTCTGTTTCATGCATTAAGTTTCTCTGGTATTGATATTAACTGTTAATCTGTTAACCCACATTAAGTTTGGTTTACCGATATTAAGTATCAAGTTTGATTAAGTATCAATTGGGTTGAAATTATTAGACAACTGATTCACCCCCCGGCCCCCCTCCCAGTTGCCTTCCGGGTCCTAACAGCTTTGTCATATGAGTGTTCCTTCAATGACATTAGCCTCATGATGTGTGTCAAGTGAGTGTTCCTTCCATGACACTATGTACTTTTTCTCTGCACCTTCGATGTTTCTGGTTCTTTGTCATGCAATTCTTGTTGGTCGTTCTTTTCAGTGTACCTGTCCCTCTCCCTTTTCAGCATTATGGGGAGGTTTGTCCAGTTGTTCTAATGTTTCCTTGGTTCGATTGATCAGCTCTTTAGGCTTTGGTGTTTCATGCCATCTGTATCTTCGAGTTCAGTTGTTTGCCTTTGTTTGCCATTTGATTTGAGTAATGTCATTTGAGGGCACTCATGCAGTTTACAATCTTCTCTACCTAGTCATGTTCTATTCCAGTGGAGGTTCTTCATATCAACAGTTACTCTTTGACAGTGTTTGTAGCTATTTCATGCTTCAGTGGTGCTCTTCATTCTCTTCATTTTGTTCCTATCTTCTAGAATACTCTTGTTTGGAGGCTTCTTAATCCTTCACTTGAGCTTTCATCTCTTCTTAGAGAGGAGTTTTGTTCCCACAGGGTTTTCTCCTTTTTCTCCAATTTACAAAGATTTTATTGTACTTGGGTACCTCATCAGGTCTAGTTGTCGGGACCCATTGTTGCTTTCCTGCATTTTTTACATGCTTTTTTAGTCCTTAGTTGTTTTTTAGCTACTCCCTAAATTCATCTTAAGGGGGGGTGTTAGAGTAATATTTTTTTAGCTAATAATTATTTATTTAATTATTAGCCTATTGTACTCTATGCTTAAGCTAAACTTAGGAATCTTATAATTCTTTAGGGTTTTCTACTTTAGGGTTTCAAGTATCCTCTTATATGGATTCTCTCTTTGTCTTTTCATAGTAACTGTAATTATTGAATTGCATTCTTATTGCACAATCAATATGACTCCTCTTTTTTGGATCTCTGAATTCTTGGCCTCCATAATTTTTTTGCTTCTCTCCTTTTGTGACAGGTTTGCATATAGGTGATCTTTGGGAGCTGTAGAGTTGATTTTTCCTCAACTCCAATAC
Organism: Cryptomeria japonica; assembly: GCF_030272615.1. Taxonomy (NCBI): domain Eukaryota; kingdom Viridiplantae; phylum Streptophyta; class Pinopsida; order Cupressales; family Cupressaceae; genus Cryptomeria; species Cryptomeria japonica. The sequence goes on from NC_081410.1 coordinate 571,665,949, forward strand.
TTTATTTATATAAGTAAATGGTTATTAGTATAAATTAAAAACAAATATTATATGTACAACTTCATGGAGCTTGATATATTTGATTCATACGAAACTAGATATCTCCTATCTAATGGGTATTGTCTCCAAGTATGTTTATAATACTTCAATGTGTTTTGGCATCCAATATTTATCTTATAGCAATTAGTCTTACATCAACAACCTAATTCTCGCACTAGGTTACTTTGGCACTTATTGTCTTCCATTGTGTTGTATAAAGTCTCAAGTCTAAAGTAGTTAACATAATCATAATCTCATCATCGTCATTTGTATTTGTTATTTGTTCCCTCTCCCTCTTCCTCTTTATCTCTCACTCTTCCTATATACTTATTTGTTTCTTAATCTCTTTCTCTCTACCTTTATCTATCCCTCTATCTCTTCCTCTCTATTTGTCCATCTCCTTATCTTTATCTCTCCATCTGTCTCTATTTATTTCTTTCATTCCTCTTCTTCTCCTTCGATTTTCATGATTACTTTTATCTGCTCTAAACAAACTATACTATTATTTATTTCTTAATCTCTTTCTCTCTACCTTTATCTCTCCCTCTATCTCTTCCTCTCTATTTGTCCATCTCCTTATCTTTATCTCTCCGTCTATCTCTATTTATTTCTTTTATTCCTCTTCATCTCCTTCCATCTTCATGATTACTTTTATTTACTCTAAACAAACTATACTATTGGGAGGAGCTTTAAGAGATGAAATTTTCAACGAATTAAATAGATAATAATTCATTTAAAAAATATTTCTAATTAAAAAATGATTTTTTTCTTTAATAAAAAATATTAACTCCTAATTCGTATTGCCTAACGGTAAAAACTAAGGTGACTTCTACCTACAATCGAAGCTCAACTGTGAAAAAAACTGGAATCTGGGCGATGCACGGTAAAGAGCAGTCGGGCAGTTCAAAATTATCACGAGGAAAGAGGAACAGAAATCAGTATGCCTTAGTTTTCTTGTTTACGAGAAACCTGGAAGCATTTTAACGAGCAATTCTCTTGCGAATTTAGGCGAATATCACAGGGAAAGTTATATTAAGTGCGCGCGCAAACTTCAATTACAGAATTTGTGCGTAAAGTAGTCTGACCTCTGTTAAATCTCAGAGCGGGTAAAAAATCCTAAAACGCAGATGCGTCAGATTAAACCCTAAGCTATAAGATATATTGCTCAAAAAATACGGTTTGAATCTGAAGGCGTAAGGCCCCGCTCTAAGCGGCGCCCGAAGTCCTAATAAACCCTTGCAAAGCATTTTTCAGCTGAAGTGGAATATCTCAGAGCTGTTAGCTCGTTTATTTCATGGCGAATGGCATAGCCAAAGTAAACATAAAAACACCACAATTCATTACTCGCCCTTTCCATTATCCTCTCAGGTGAGTGCAGCTAACTTTTAATAGTCGGTCTTGACCCTCATTTGGTATTATCCACTCTAATATCGGACTTCTGAAAAAAGAATATGTTAAAATTCAGGTATCTTGAGCTGATAAGTTTACGGGTTTCACCAACAAGGAAAGCGTTAAAAGTATCATTGAAAGCACGACAAAACAAATCACCCTCCAGGTATTTATGCTACCTAAATTTGGATAATACCCAAGAATATCATGAATTGTATGTAATTTATATAGAATGTTCGTCGGATGATAGCGTGTTTGTTTCTCAAATGAATAACTCGTGCTTGACATAAACAGGGGATAAATAAAAATAGTGCTGTAATCTGTATTCTTTAAGTTGCGGGCACAGATTCTGCATTTAATTTAAAATGGTCTGCGCTCTAACAAGAATTGTATCATTGACCTTACAATTCTCGACATTGATTCTCACTGGGAATCGATTTTGAGATTGTTGAAGTTCGGAGGTCAAGCTCAAAGCCCTGCCTGAAAAGGCAATTTCCTAGGTCCTTGTCTAGCCAGCAGGCTAAATTGGGTAATGAGAGCCCCATTGTGAGAACGATGGTGAATGGTAAACAATCGAAGGTTTCGGCAGGTAGTTGTATTTATTTTTTCCTTTTTTGTGGGATGTGAATAGCATGTTTTAAGTCATGTCAAGATGACCTCCTTGAATAGTCATTACACACAGTTTTATCTATGGCTAGGGGAACCTACCTAGCACACAAGTGCCTTTTAAGCATTTGTTAGCAGGGGAAGAGACTGTGAATGTGATCTACTGCTTTAGGATTTTCCTCTTACCATGTATATCTTATTTAGATTTTGTACTTTTAGGTTTTTTGACCACATAAAAAAGCTTTGGATTAAACCATGACTTGGTTATCTTCATAACGCAGCTGTGGAGAAACTCTTCATTAAGATGTACACAGTAGTTGTTAAATATTGATGATCCTGATATCCTGGAGATTAGACTTTTGCAGAAGGAATCGCTACAACTCTGCATAACTGGAAACAGGGGCACCCAACAACTCGGCATCCTTAATGCTCATTCTAAGTGGCTCCACAAAACTTGAACTTGGGTTCAATTGTAATCTCTGCATACCCGGCAACAAGGGCACTCAACAACCTCAATGCACATCCAATTGGCTTAGCAAAGCTAGAATTTGGCTCATAATCATGGCAATCACTCAGTGTTATTAGCAAACAGCTTTCTGCTTGACCATAACATTTAAAACTATCTTATTGCTTTTGTTTCTATAAAGTGCACCTGAGCTTGCAAACTTTCTGCTGGTTGAAAATTTCAGAAAACAACTGTGTTACCTGGGGATGCATCCCCAGCCCTCAGACTGCTGTTTCCATTCCCCATAGTATTTTGGAAATGGCAGGATCGCATGGGATGCCCCCCTGGCTGTCCCGAAAACCTTGAAATCCACAAAACATTTTGGAAATGGCATATTAGAACGAAAAATGATCTGGGACTTCTGTTCATCCCAATGATGGCTGGGGATTTCTGAGACGTCCCTCAACAGTCCTGAGGACAGCCAGACTTCCCAGATGGCATGTGAATTTCTTATATTGTTTTAAAACAAATCCTTCATAAGTTCATCATATTAAAAACCTGTTTTAAAAGGTGTGTGGGTCCCGCCAACCTCCCAAGCCCCTTAACCCTATTATCATTTCACATGATACATTTGAATATTTTTAATTTCATACCTGTACCATTTCATTATTGTGACTATTTTTGGTGCTTGCATATGCCTGCCACAATTTTTCAAAGACATATCATCACAATCTACTGCTACACTTTCTCATTTTTAGGCATCGACCATTAAGGTGTTGTGGCCATTTTTATTTTTCTTGTTTTTTAACATAACAAAAAACAGTTAATGACTGAGTTTGTAATTATTATCATTGTTTTTTTCCAGTTTGCTTTCACATAAAAAGTTCAAAACCACAATTCTACAGCATTAGCAACGTCTGAAACATCTCTTTGATCCTTCATCTTTGACATTGAAAATGAGCACTAGTAGTAGTGATGACGATGAAATGGGTAGTACAGATGGGAAGTTGAAGGGAGTGTTGGAGGTTCTCATTCTTCTAGAAATCCAAACACAAGCTTTCTTGGAACGCCACAAGGCTGTTTTGCATGCCCTTCATCTTCTATTCAGCAGTTGCAAAAGGCTCTTTCAACTCAAAAAAGCCCTTGTTACAGTTTGTCACCAATTTAAGTGATAATTAGGGTAAAAATACAAGGGCCATGCTTGCAATATTGATTTTTATGGGAGCTATAGTAAGGTTGGACGTCATTTTTTGGGTGAAAGTGGACATGGGGCTAGAGTTTTTTGGGGTACATCGTTGGAATTGTGGGCTGAAATGCTAAAGTGGGTTGGATGAGTGAGATAAAAACTACTAGTACTAAGAAACGTCCTTTCACACCATTGCCATTTATTGATGAGTATTACAATATATCAGTTGAAGAGGGTTACGATAAGGAGAAGAGAAAGGTTCCTTGTATTGCAAGTGAGAAAAATACAGTGGTAGGGTCGTTGAATTTGCAGAAATGTGAGTGGGTTGATGATTTAGTGGTCGAAATTTTGTATGCATACGTCATCCCATTCTATCTTTTGCAAGGTCTCCTTATTTAAGAGGAAAGTTGAGACATGCAATGGTAGTTGGACCCTCTTATGTTCCTCTCGGAGAACATAGATTGTGTACTTCCATCCCCGACAAACAATATGCAAAGGTGAACGTATTGATGGAGGAGATGAGAGAAACATGGATTATGAGTGGTGGTTCCATTGTAATGGATGGGTGGATTGATATTCAACATCATAAATTCTTTAATATTATTGCTACATGTCTTGCTAGTGTTGTTGATTGTTTTCGGAAATGTAAGGATGCCAATTACCAATTCGACCTTTTGAAGGAGGCCATATATTAGGTTGGGCTTTCTAATGTTGTGTAAGTTATGACACATTCAACTCATGTTTGTAAGTTAGTTGGTTTGATGGTTGAGAGTACTGGCAAACATATTTTATGGATTACATGTTGTGTACATGCTTTTGATGCTTTGAAAGACATCGGAAAACATAGATTGAGTGAAGACTATGGTAGCTGAATCTAGAGACATGCAAATGTTTATATGTAACTATCACACTTCACTTGCAATATTTCGATCTTTTTGAAGAATGAATTCTTCAAATGAGTTGAGACTTGATAAACTAGCTATTTTATTTCACTTGAGAAGATGTTGGAGGTGTAGAATGCTCTTCAATCCATGATGGTATATGGAGAGTAGAAAAAGTGGGTTGAATCAAAGGTAGAAGAAGGGAAGAAGGTGAGACAAAGGGTGCTTGATGACTCTTGGTGGTCCAATATTAGGTAAAACAAATTTCTTTAATATGTTTGTACTTTGTTTTTATTTTTAATTTTAATTTTTAATATTTTTAATATGATTAATTTTTTAAATGTTGCTTGTAGATTTATTTGCTATATCATATCACTTATTCTGGGGTAAATAGATATACAGATATACACCCTCCTAACCTGGGAAACATGCTTGATCAAATGAGGCAAACAATTCGTGACAAGGATCTTGGATTACAATTCTATGAGGAGTATATTAAGCCTATTGTCACAAAGAGGTTAAACACAATGAACACACCTTTTCATATATCTGCTTATGTTCTTAATCCCAAATTGTAAGGTCCCGCTATGAGGCCTAGAGGACTTAAACAAAAGAACAATGAAAATGCGATTTTTTTTTAAGGATAAAATTATACATGTACGATGAGTTACATACAACATGATAGGACAAGATGAACGATTATCAACTAACTAGAGTCCTCAAGGCCCCACAACGTTGTTACTCAAACAATAACATTTAACTCAACATACAAGATCATAAGGAACATCATTATTAATTACAACATTGATAATTCCATAGGATCATAGTACAAATTACATTGTTGTGAGGATATACATATGATCATCAAAATACATTACATTGGATCCATAATGACGTACAATCTCCAAGAGTACAATAATGGAATAAATACATAGATCTGCATCAATAAGAGAATCTTCAATCTTCCCATGAGCCATCATGAAACATGACGAAGGACGAACAAAACCCAATGGGTGCGAATAGCACTCCACCCAACCATGTGATACCATAAGGTCCACCCCCTGTGCTAGGAGGTATTAGTCAGACCCACAAGACGAACGTAGGCATACGAGGTACCAACATGACTCACAAGAGAATCACAAGACTATTGTCACAAGAGAGACTCACAAGTCTATAATCCACAAGAGACTCATACATCTGCACTCACAAGAGACTCACATGGCTATGATCACATGAGATTCATAAATAGATCAATCAATTTCCAGAGGCCCAAGCAATCCACAGAAGGATAAATAACAAGAGTTACCATTAGGTATGCAATAGGGAAGAGTGTCATCACTAGGTTGTCATGAGTTACCCTGGTAGGTCTTCCCTAGGTCCCGACCCTCGTGGTTACCCTAGTGACCTCTACCGACCCTCGGCCCCCGTACAACACTAGTGGACCACACCAACCTTTCGAAGGGACAAGATTGGTGGACGTTATTCAAGGCCTTCTCTCCTTACCCCGAACCTAAACAAGCATCCAAGAGTAAGAGAGGCACCAGATTAATCTTTTTAATGTGAACTAGCTACCCACCCAAGTTCATTAATTAATTTTCACTTGATTACAAAACCCTCATTGAGTTACCCTGGCGACCACTTTGGGTCCTGGCCCCCAATGAGAGCCACTCCCCCTTGACTTGCATCTAGGAAAACTAGAGCAACACAAGACCTATGACACTCAATACTCGAGATGACAAGGTCCAACCATAGCAAGCTCAACTCACTTGCTAGAACAAGATTCCAAATAAGGAGACACAACAATAAGCTAGGAATGACCATCTAGCACATAACAACATAACGAGCCACTGATCCAATAGTCATCAGGAGAAGGAGAACATCAATGTTCAATACCAGGATTCAAACACTGGAACAATTACATCAAGATTGAGGGATGACCAAACACAAGAACATGAGTTCTAACATCCTCAAGGCCTTTGGAGACAAAATGCACTCACCATGATCCCAAAGTTCCCACTTATAAAGGGGTGAATTCAAAGGCAATCACAATATCACCAAGCACCGAACAAATAGGGGATCGAATCACAACTTAAAACATAGAGGATCTTAACTTTGCTTCAACCAAATAAACTTTAGATAACATTAATTTTTACATCCAAAAAGAAACCATAACACAGCCCATTCACGTCTATATGATTCACACTATAAAGTTGATATATGCCTTTCAAAACTAAAATGCAAATAACTAAATTCTCTACAACACTATAATTAATCCCTGACTATTCACTTCCTATCTTTACAATTCAGTTTATTTCTTTAATTAAAGTACTCAAATCAGCATCCGCTAAATTCCCTAGAAAAGACATAATTCACACAAAAGCATGGTTGATATATCAACATTTAGGACTTACAAGGAGCCAATTACATTGATTACCATAATAATTTTTAACCATCTACTTCACCTGATCTTAGTTAATATTAATTCTATTATCCTAAAGGAAAAACATGAAACAATCCACTTACACCTCTGACCATGCAAGGGACACATCATACCACGATAATGAGAACGAAAGTCACGATTTGTATATACTGAAATTAAGCCTTAACCTTTCATTTCTACTTAATTAATTTTTGGTTAATCTTAACTTAATAATCCCAAATGAACTTAAATTAAAACCACTTAATCTATATAATTCGCACATTAATATTGGTATTGCTGCCTTTCAGAACATATAGGAAAACGTAAGCCAATTATCCCATTTCCCGACTATCACTATTTGTAAAATGATTTATTTGAATTAATTAATTAAGTTCAAAATATTTATATAAGAAAATCGATGTATAACATACATATATATATAAACCTTAAAAAATAGCATAGACGAGGAAGGATGACATGCCACACTCAGACCCGTGCTGGGTCCACGTCCATCGAATACTGAACAAGGCCATAGAATATGATAACGACACACCGATTTTACAATCGGTGGTACATGAAAGGAAACGCATTGACAAACACAAAAGACACAGTACTCCTACCGATTACCAGCTGGATGACAAGGAGGAATATAATGCACCAAAACTATAATCTGGCAAGAACTCAACAAGCTGTCAATAGTCACAAAATAAAGGGAACATGCCGAAAGGACCGTGGAATGCAGATGTTAAGCTCATCAACAAATTTATAGACGGAAAGCGAAGTCCACACAAATATGCCAGAAAAAAAAACAGAACAGAGGGGAATGCATTGCTGCAGAGCGTGGTGATAGGCTTAGCATGGGGCTGCCTCCTTCCACGCAGGTGCCAAGACATGGCTATGCCATATGAATACAGCCAACAAGGCATTTCGAATTTAACATACGATTATAATAACAATTCATATTGTATTAAATCACGGGTTAAGCCGACTATGACAGCGGTGAACCAAAGAAGGAACAAACCAATTAAGGTAATCGGTAACTAAAGATTAAGCAAAACTAAAATAACTGACCGCAACAGAGATAAGAGGGAGAACGGTGGTAGTATGCACAGGTGAGGGAAAATAAGTCATGGCCACCGATTTTGCTGATCGGATCTGGCCTAAGGGTCAGGGTGATGACCACTTTATTCAAAAATATAACCAACATCGAAGGCATTAAGTACAACACAGAAAATCAGACGAAAGCTACACAGAAAAATTAAAGTGTTTTATTTTCACAGCCACTTCAAACCAAACCACAAAATACAATATTACGCTCAGCATGCAATCCAAGAGCCTGCGAAAAGAAAATTTATTCACACATGTCGATCACAGCGGTGAGATCGAGATAAAAGATGACCAGCCTACGTGTGAATACCAATTCCAAGTCAATCAGCTACAGGAGATATGGGATGCCCTTAACACAAACAATTTACATTTAAAGAAAATTATCACATCGACTCAGAAATGATCTGCAATGCATTGCTTATAAAGAAAAGAGAAGTCGTTAAATTTCCTGCAATCTAAAATGTTAAAGATTTAGAAATGGTAGACATGCAGTTGCAAGGTGGGAACAGAAACAAGGCACAAAGCGGTTTGATGAAAAACTTCAGAGCTACGTTAGGGTAATATAGACAATGCCTGATGATGATCTATAAGAGATATGCCTAAAGGAATGGGTCCGCAGAGTTAATCTTTACCAAAAACCGAGTGCATGCTGATCTAACAATGATATTTAAGCTTGAACATGTTATCTTTCCATGCATACAGATCTAAAGCTCAACGACTAAGGTGTGCATCCATGGATATACGGATTTTGGAAAAAGAAAGAATGGAGAAATAACATACCCTTAAACTGCAATAAGAGGTAGGGTGAGCGGCGTGTCCTTGCAACATTTGGTAGGGTTGCATGGCACCCATACACTGAATAACATGAATCCTAACCTTATTCCAATTTTTTGGTGCCTGCTAAAACTTTAAACAGAGAAATCCCCTTCAATTCCTCGAACAGGACTATGTGATTGTGATCGGAGAACAAAGGAAGCTTGAACGCTTCTCCCCCAGGAGATCCCCATAGAAACCCCCTCTCTGAAAAACAACCTCCCCAAAAATTGCATGGCAAGATTCCTTTCACTAAACCCAATTCAATTTGTAACTCCCTTCTACATAATCGTAACTTAATTTTTAAACAATTAAAATTAGTTACTTTTTGTTAAATTAAATAATATACCCAAATAAGTATTAATTCTTTCCCTCTATAAAAATAATTAAACCTTAACCTTACTCTAAAATACGAACTGCGAACTGACACAACGTGGAGGGCCAACAGGACAAACCACTGACATGACCGGGCAATCACAAGGCTAACAACAAACCACAGAAGTACTCGACAAGACTCTCGTTCTGTAGGAACGATGGCACATCAGGGTCTAACTGATAACTCCGGATTTCAACATTACCATTGGGTCAAAGAGCACGCTCAGACCTGAAGATTCAGGTGGAGTCGATGCTCGGTACCTGCAATTGCATCACCAAGAAAAACACGCATATATTTCTCCAGCATATACAGGCACACCGGTGGAGGAGAGTCGTGACATTCCATGTCCCTCCGAAGTGGGTGACGGAAGATCATCCCCTCTCACCCCATACAGGCTCGAACCCATACAAGAAAACGAACACAAGATATATACATAAAGTTGATATGTCAGTCCAAGGTTAGTACTTAATCATATAATTTAACATCTAAACATCCATAGAGATAAAATGCATAACCAACATCATATCCTAGAATCACGATAAAAGTCATTACATTAAAGAGTATTTCCCAGTCGCATAAACAACATGAGAAGTCAACCAGAGTCAAACTAGGTTAAACAAAGTCTGATCAAGGAAGGGGCATTACACAAATGGTATGCACCTAGATTTGGCCAAGTTCTTCCTTTTGAGGATGATGAGGTAGTAGAGAGGTTTATGAAGGCTCTTCATAGGATGTATAGCGTTAAGGATGCAACCATACTTTTGGGGTATTGGCTTCAGTTTTGTAATCTTTAGGGCCCTATATTTATCAAATTGGCAGCTAGGATGGATAGGACCATTACTGCACCAAAAACCCTATTGGACAATGGAAATTTCATGGGAAGGACACCACAGCAGAAGCAACTTGCCATTCATCTACTCTCTTAGATTGCTAGTTTCTTTACTGTAGAGAGGGATAAGTCTACTTATGGCTTCATATACTTGATTGAGAGGAACATTCTTACCTATAGATGAGCAGCGGAGCTAGTTGCTAGTTGCTTACCTATAGATGAGACTTCAAGATCAACAGATCATTGAGTTTAACAAACTCCATTAGCATGTTGGGGTGTTGATCTTGAAGGTTTAGGTAGATTGATGTGAAGGAGGTGTAGTTGGGATTGGTTGGGCTTCCATTGGATGAGCCACAACTCTAGTCAGAGAGTGACACTAATAGTTTTTTTGATAATGATAGCCCAGATTAGGCATAGCTGTACTTAATAGCATTACTATATTTTTTTTATGTCAGTCTACCAAAAACTTTGAACAGTGAAATTAGAAATTCAAATTATATTATTATTGTTGTTAGTGTTATATCATTAGCTATGAATCTAAATCATGATACACATAATTTTATTTAATGCTATTATGCTACTATCACTCCTGTTATGATATATTTATTGCTGCTATACTGTTGTCATTCTCTTAATTTTGTTACTCAATATTAGTTAAATTTTAAAAAATTTGAGAATCTCTACATATATATTGAAAATTCATATATATAATTATATTTTCTTAAGCATGGTGACATCCCCATGTACCCATCGAATTCAGATCAAATTTTTTTCTTTTGGTCCCTCAACAGTGTGAAATACAATCTGCTGTATTTTCTTAATGACTTGGTCAAATGAAGTTCAAATGACTAGAAATTGAACTCAGGTCCAGAATCATCTGCTTGAAATTTCAAAAGTAGAACCATGGTCCAGGACCTCAGGGCTTGAATTTGACGATCATGACCATGCCTGTCAAGCAATTTTTCTCTTACAGTCATTCATTCAAAGTTGCCTTTCAAATACTAAGAGATACCTTATTTCAAAAAATTATATACAAACTAAATATATATATACTAGAAAAATCCTATATAAATTATCAGTTTGTCCAAAATTTCCCTTTTCATAGGATACAGTTTTGTAAAAATTCTTGTTGTATTTTACTGCCAAAAGAGCTAAATATGGCTATACAGCCTTCAAATTCAGGCTCTGGGACTCCAGTTCTGATATCTCAGGCAAGAACTAGAAAAATGGAAAATGAAAGATGAAAGGTTGGGAACAAAATATCCTTTTGGGAAAGAAGAAGAAAATGGTACTGCTTCAAAGTTCAGTAGTCTCAGAGTTTAGGGCAGATTGAACTGTGTTGTAGAGGAAGCACAATATCTTCCATAGTGACAAACTGTTACACTTAAAATGCCTCAAGAGAGAGCCACGATTTTGTATCCATCTGTAACCATGAAAATTGACGAAGAAGCATAGATATTTGATGCTGGAGTTTTCATCCCAAGTGAGTTTCTCCAGGATATATCTTGTGCCACAGTTATAGCATCATCTGTTGCTTCTCTTTTCCAGGCTTTTCATTAATTTCTTTAATGCTTATCTCCTATCCAGCACTTAAGTAAGAACTCCATTTTCTATTAGGAGTTGATTTTAAACATAGTTCTTAATTCACAGCATACCATTTAATCAATTTCAGTGGTTTAACATAATTTCTGTATGAGGAATCAAAGAAGTTGACGAAGAATGAATTTTTCAGCATTATAGGTATGTGCTTCAACATTTAAACATTGTAAATGTTATAAGACATAAATATTAGCCATAACTGCAACGTTTCGATTTTCAGCCTTGTGCGTGTTGAGCTCTGGTAGCAATTTGCATTGGATCAACACACATTCAATACTAAAACCATGTTATATAATTGCACGTTGAAATATCCAAGTTAATTACAGATCTCTGATCAAACACACAAGTTTGACACTTTAGCATGTTGTTTCTTCACTCTTCATTCCAACATTTTCACAGTGGTTTTCAAAGCTGCATTTAGTTTTGATTCTTGAAGTGGTGCTATTGAATAATTTATCAAACAAATTAGTTTTCTATGAGGAGGGAAATGCTATTCTATCCACAATCGCATGGTAAATCACAAATCCAGCATGTCTGTGGCATTTAAATTTCATATAAAGATGTTGCAGCCTAGTTTAGGGGATGCCATACTTAAAGCTTCAATAAACTAATTTGGTAAGCAACAATTAATGATCTTATCCACATCCCAATCATCAACTAGAAATAGAGAGAAGCTCTATTTTAGTTATTGCATTTTTTTCCTTCATGAAAGGTTATTTGATGTGGGTCTAATTTGGATTTGAAAAGCAGGAACCTAAACCAAAAAGCACCTCCAAAGCAACTCCACCTATGGAAGAGAAAATCAACATCTGGATCTGGTAAAAGCTCACGTGCACTTGTTGACACAGTAAGCATGATTTACTCCATCTAGCATTGAATAATTGTTTCAAAGCTGCATTTAGTTTTGATTCTTGAAGTGGTGCTATTGAATAATTTATCAAACAAATTAGTTTTCTATCAGGAGGGAAATGCTATTCTATCCACAATCACATGGTAAATCACAAATCCAGCATGTCTGTGGCATTTAAATTTCATATAAAGATGTTGCAGCCTAGTTTAGGGGATGCCATACTTAAAGCTTCAATAAACTAATTTGGTAAGCAATGATCAATGATCTTATCCACATCCCAATCATCAACTAGAAATAGAGAGATGCTCTATTTTAGTTATTGCATCTTTTTTCTTAATGAAAGGTTATTTGATGTGGGTCTAATTTGGATTTGAAAAGCAGGAACCTAAACCAAAAAGCACCTCCAAGTTGACATAGTAAGCATAATTTACTCCATCTTGTTGGTGTTGGAAATAAGCCACACCCGGACCAACGATGGACTAGTCGAAGAGAGGCCAGTAGCTCAGTGGTAGAGCACTCCAGCAGCGTATGGAAGGTCCTAGGTTCAAGTCCTAGCTGGTCCATGTCTCAACATGGTATCAGAGCTAGGTCCAAGCTAGGAGCCCCAAGCACACGAGAGGTGTGGCTTAAGGGGGGGTGTTGGTGTTGGAAATAAGCCACACCCGAACCAACGATGGACTGGTCGAAGAGGGGCCAGTAGCTCAGTGGTAGAGCACTCCAGCAGCGTATGGAAGGTCCTAGGTTCGAGTCCTAGCTGGTCCATGTCTCAACACATCTAGCATCAAAGAGAGAGAAAGGGAAGGAGACTAATTTAGTTGATCTCTAGAAAAGTAGAGTTCTTGGAGATTGGCACTCTCCACCAAATGTCCTTGACATGTGAACCTTCCAAGAATTGGCAGGATTTTAATATTTATAGAAGATTTGTTTCAATTGATACTGTGAGGTGACAATTTTACAATTATCAATTTATCTATCTTGATGGATATCATGTGACTTGATATCTGTGGACATGTCATGATAGTATATATCTCTGAGACATTATGGTAGATATCAGTTGGTTGATATCATTAAATAAACCATAATTATGATAGAGATCTTCATGGTGAATATTATGGACATAATATTCGTGGACATGCCATGATTCTTTATCAGTATGGTAGGCATCATGTGACTTGATGCCAGTGCACATACCTTATTTGATAGCTATGAGTTATGGTGAGTATCATGAGACTTGATATTCATTGTTGAACCATATCTCTGAATATCACTATGGTGTGATATCTCTTCCCTTCACAATCAATGGTTGAATTCATGAAATGTGTCCTCCCTAGCTAAGAGGGAGTGTTAAATCTTGAAGCGTTGGTCGTACAATTTCATAATTCCGATGCATGATAAATTGATTACATGTTAACATATATAATAATAGATAAACTATTAGTGTATATGTTAACAATAAATGATAAATAAAATCAAAATCGAATTATGGTATTTGCCACCAATCACACCGTTTCATGTTAACGAAGGCTGTGATTAAGCGATCCATGGTAAATCACATTCCTTACGATCAGTCAAGCAAGCGATGATCTTAGTGTTTGTTAAAGTGTTGTGTTATCATGAGTGGTACGTAGGGAAGAGATGTGTCTTCCCACGTGGGAAGACATATCTCTTCACTACGTACCTTCTCATTCACATATATATAACCTTCATACGATGAGGAGGAAAACAATACAGCGATCGATAAGTGTTGAGACATGGACCAGTTAGGACTCGAACCTAGGACCTTCCATATGCTGCTGGAGTGCTCTACCATTGAGCTATTGGCCCCTCTTCGATCAGTCCATCGTTGGTCCGGGTGTGGCTTATTTCCAACACCAACACCCCCCCTTAAGCCACACCTCTCATGTGCTTGGGGCTCCTAGCCTGGATCTGGCTCTGATAACATGTTAAGTTTATTCAAATTCTGTGATCAAGAGGATAGAAAAGATGAAGATATAATCTGAAATTAAATTTAAACTGTTGTTGTGCATCCTTCCATTCACACTACAACAGTTTAAATTTAATTTCAGATTATATCTTCATCTTTTCTATCCTCTTGATCACAGAATTTGAATAAACTTAACATGGTATCAGAGCCAAGTCCAGGCTAGGAGCCCCAAGCACACGAGAGGTGTGGCTTAAGGGGGGGTGTTGGTGTTGGAAATAAGTCACACCTGGACCAACAATGGACTGGTCGAAGAGGGGCCAGTAGCTCAGTGGTAGAGCACTCCAGCAGCGTATGGAAGGTCCTAGGTTCGAGTCCTAGCTGGTCCATGTCTCAACACATCTAGCATCAAAGAGAGAGAAAGGGAAGGAGACTAATTTTTGATCTCCAGAAAAGTATAGTTCTTGGAGATTGGCACTCTCCACCAAATGTCCTTGACATGTGAACCTTCCAAGATTTGTTTGGAACTTCTTATCTGTAGCATTGACAATAATATAAATTTTACCATAAATTTTTCTCTTATTTTTCATTTTCATATGGGATAATTTCTTATGGAATTCTTTATTCTCATAGATATTATTTTAACTTTCTGTTGTAGTAAATGATGAAATCAACTTTCTAAATGTATTTTATGCATGCACAAGCCCTAGCTTGCATGATCTCCTTTCTTGTGGGCTTCCGTTATGGAGATATTTTTTGTTTACCTTTGGGTAGGGTTGATTATGAGAACCCTATTGGTGTTTTCCAGCCGAGTTTCCTAGACCCCTCTAAAGATTAGTCTTCTCTTATGATTAAGGGCTTCTAGTCTAGTGGCCAACGAACAAGACAAAACCCTACTTAAACCCTAAGGCTAACCTTCTATGCTTTTGGCTCTGCAAACCAAGGGTAATCCTATGACAATATCTTCTTGATTCAATCTTTGATCACTAATATTGCATTAAAGCAGATATATTCTCATGTGCAACATCCAAATTTTGATGTATTCTTTAAGGCTATATAATATTGGATTTGATTGCTTTTAGGATAAGAGAATATCAAGTCCTATACTAACAAACTGAAAATAAAGAAACTGAAAGGAAATGATATGTTTTTGGATTTTTTGAATTTAAGATGCCTCAAAACCTTGACCCTTAAGATAATTAAGACCAGTGCCTTAGAGGGCATGTTGAGAACACAACTATATTGAGAGCGGGGGGGGATGAATTAGTATAACAACAAACTTTTGCTTTTTTCTACTTAATATTATAAGCACTTAACTTTATCTCAAAACATATTCATTGCATATTAACATTCATATTCACATGAATCTAATATTATGCATCACAAATTGAACACAAGTTATATACATGGGAACTAGTTGATGTGTTTTTAAGAACAATCGAACACAAAATAAAATACCAAGGTATCTTATCCTCTCTTGAATAAAGTCTCTCAAATGCTATACTTCGTGATCAAATGAGACAACTCCAAGGTTTCTACTGTCAGGTCTTGACTTGTGGATAAGCTCAATGGTTGATGTAATTGCTGGTAATCCAAGGGGACTTACATTGAATATTTGAATGTTGAACGTTTCGATGTTGCTGGAACTTAGATTCTAACTACTTGCTTTGAAAATAAAATGGCAAAAGAGATAGAGTTTAAGAAGTCTATACTATTCCTAAGAATTTGAGAACAATGAACAACCTTTGGTGAAACTCGACTAAGCCTTGCTTTGACATGCAAAGCTTAATGCGATCTTCTAAGGAAAGTAGGTGATGTTCAAATCACTATCAACAACAAGGATACCATCAAGATGATGCATATCAAGGTACGAATAGCAATTGAAGTTAAGCTCATTTAAGGATTCCAGTTGTCCACACAAAGCAAACTTACAATCAGCAAATTGCTAGTGGTATGGATAAATGAATTTTGCCCTTATTCATTCACAATACCTATCATCCATCTGATCAACATGAAAGCAAATGAATTGAGAAGTAGAGACCATGCTACTTGTTGAAATGACACATTAATTCACCATAGCTTCAATGAAATCATATGCTCTTTACAACAAGATTTTGGCAACAATCTTTGCCTTCTCCTAATCTAATTTCTACTTCCTAATTGTCTAGCTACTATCTATCTTCTATTACTCTACTATTGTTAACTTGCTATTAAAACTTTTTACAAATGAGAAAACTGAGCCTTATATAGATAGCTCTTTACAATGAATGGCTCAGATTGATTCACAAATCAATGGCCAAGATTACAAGATGGAAACCCTGATTAGGGTCTATTACAACAACTCCCTCTGAACAATGAGAAAATTACATTTAGGTTCAATATTGAATGTGAACCAATAGAAAATGATGGTAGGTAGCTCAAAGTTTGTGCCTCCATAGGATGAGTTAGGTGCATTGTATCTAGACATGCTGATGTAGAACTCCTTTGATTGGTGGAATGATGACTAGGATGACACCTCAATTTGCACTTGTAGACTTGATAGATTATCTTGAATGAGTATTGAGTAATATCTCTTTATTCTCAACATTATTCAATTTGCTCAATGTGATGATGATGGGAAGCATCATTATGATTAAGCAAACTTTGATTAACTCTTCTTTCCTTGATCACGTTTGATGTAGACTATGCGATACCCTTGGTTGATCTTGTCTTGTTCATGATATACTTGACCTTGAGCTCTAGCTTCATCTCTTTCCATTTTGCATTGCTTGAAGTTTCTTTGATCCTTTTACAATATTGAGTTCTCAAACATCTTTGATGTTGATCCTCTTCACATCAGACCTTATGTTTGTGATTTCTTCCTTAGTCACCTGTAAAGCAAACAAAAAGGGTGTCAAATACATAAAAATACATACTAATTTCACTTACCTTACACTTCTATATGTCTGATTTTGTGCTTGCTACAGGTCTGATGCAATGTGAATTCTTACACAATTCTGCCCTTATCTGCCTTCAAAATGGATAAAAGTTGCCTTCAACTTGATCTTAAAACCTTCTCTTAGTCAAAATCACCCCTCTTTAAGGGTATTTTGATCAAATGCAATGATCAAAATGGATACCAAATCGCTGCCTTATGCTGTGCAGATCAGAATTCTTTCCCAAAATCTCTGCCTTGAAATGTAATTCGCTGTATCTCAGATCAGAACTGATAATTGTTTGAATGATGATGTTGAAAATAAAATGAAGTACCTCCTTATATATAGGCGTTTGAATACTAAGGGTTGCCTCTTTTCATCTTAGGCCGACTTGTATAATCACCTTTATTTGATCACATTTTGATTATTTTGTTGTCATCTTGCTAGGCGGCAAATTCATGTTCATTTGCATTAGGCAATTGGTATTTTTCATGCCCTTTGTATTTCGGGATTTTGATCTTCATTCGTAGTAACTTGAGCGTTGAAATACCCTTTGTTTGCACAATATGCTATGCAGCCTTAAAGACTTAATTTGTACTTTGCATTTGCAATTTCTATTGTTTGATGAGTTCATCATTGTGAATTTTTTGAGACAATCGGCCTTTTCCCTTTCATTTGTAGTTGTGCATTGATTTGATCAAATTGTTTTATTGCTTCCAAACAAATCGGTTATCAAGGCTCCGTTCGTACTTAGGGTTTTGCACTTTTAATTGCATCATGATTTTGCCTTTGTGATATTCATCAATTCAATCGGTCATTTCTCTTTCATTTGTATCGCAAAAAACTTTGATCAGCATTTAGACTTTCATTTGTATTACCACTCTTGGGTGGTATTTTATCCTTCATTTGTACCTCATTGATTTTGTGTTCCGTTTGTACCACCTTCATTTAATGAAATCTCAACTTTATAGGGCAGAAATTTTGCCTCCATTTGTACCAAATTCATTACATGTTTCATCCACATCATAAACATTTCTCAATCTCAAACTTGAATGGAGCAGAATTTTGAGGTTTGTTTGCACTAGACAATCTTGGTGGAGATTTGAGGTTCATTTGTACTCGACAACTTTGGCGGAAATTTGAGGTTCGTTTGTACTAGACAACTTTGGCGGAAATATGAGGCTCGTTTGTAGTAGACAACCTTGGTGGAAATTTGAGGCTCGTTTGCACTTTGAAACTTGGGTGGAGATTTATCATTCATTTGCAATTAGAAACTTGGGCGGCTTTTTTTGTCTCCATTTGTAGTACAAACTTGGGCGGCATTTTTCTTATTCATTTGTATAAGCAAACTGGTCCCTCGTCATTCATTTGTATGGCGGCATTCAGACCTTTGTTTGTATGAACAGCAATTCTACTTTCACTTGCTCAACCATTTCGGCCTTAAGAGCCTCATTCACACAAATTGATTTTGTGAAAAACATTTCTTGTCTGTATATGAATAAAACCCTCCTTGCTAAATCGGTCATTAGGGGTTCATTTGCAGCAGATGATTGAATTGATCAACTTTGATCACTTGGTTGCATTTTAGATGAATCGGCATTCAAGGCTTCATTTGTATTAGAGGATTTGATCAATTAAATTTTGCTTGCCTCTCCTTACCAAAACAAATCTGTCTCTGAATTTGGCAAACATGTTACTTATCTTCTTTAGTATCAATTCTCACATTGCCAATTGGTATTTTTTCTCTCACTTGTACTATTTTCACCCTGTCAAATCCAAACTTGAAGTGGTGGCTTTTGGAAGATCGTTTGCACGAAGCTGTTTGGTGGAAAACCTTTCTTATCCTTGTGTGAACAAGAACCTTCATTGTCAAATCGGTCTTTTGCTAGGCATTTGTACAATATGACATTGGCTTTTAGCCTTTTACCCTTGCATTTTCACAATTGAATCAGGCCTGATTTTCATAACCCTAGGTCTGATTTTAGGATTTTCACCTCTGACTTTTTGTGTTTGCAGGATTGATTCTATCTGAGCGCATTCTTCATGTGGTGATGAACAGATCTTTTCCCTTGTGTTGAGGAGTCCCCATTCTTAGTTTGTCATCATCTTATATTCCTTGTATCACACAAAAGAGAACATCCCGAATCATAACTTGAGAATGAAAATAAAATACAAGTAACTGAGACGAGAAATGTTAGTTCATAGCTTAACAACATTCATTACCATCATTGTCTACCAAAAATCAATAATAACAAACTTCTTCATATACCCCTCCTTTTATTGAAACCTGATTTCCATTCTCCTCCTCCTGAGTCTGATCTATGGCAGAAATTCACATCTGCTGCTCTGCTATTGAATCTAATTTGCTCTGAAATCTGATATCCTTATCTCAGAATCTGCTATGATTTATTTGTATCTTTACTGTAAACTGCTTCTCTGATTCACTTCTGATTGCATTTTTTAGATTTTGGAGAGGCTGTGTATAGAATGATGGAAATTTGAGGAGATTCATGTAATATGGAGTAGAAAAATCAGATTGCCTTGCTTCATATTCACCTCTATCTGCTAGTATTTGCATCTGTCTTGATTTGCATCATACTGTGAAATAATTGTTTGGACCTTTCCTTTACTGATGTAACTGGAATTTGCAGTCTGCTCTTTCTATGATCTGATTTTGAATTTAAATCCCAAATGGTTTTGTTTAAGTGACACATCTTTTACTTCAAAGGCCAGCTTCCTTATTCAATACTGCCACCTCTTGCCTTATGTTTCATCGTGGATTTAAGGGGCTTCAGCATGTGTCATAATGGTGAGGTGGATGCTTTCTTTTTCCTTTTTTTTTAAATAAAAAAAATGCCTTAAAACTTTTAAATCTCCACCTTAGAGTTTGGTGGGGCCCAAGCAAGGACATGGCAAGGAGGGATCAAGAGATGTTATGAGGAAGGGAAGAGTGGTAAGGAAAAATGCCACGCAAGGAAGGACAGTGGAGGATGTTGGGGAAAGGGAGACATAAGGGATATGGATGATGGAGAGATGGAAGGGAAGCAACCGGGCTTGGGCATCCACTGGTAATATTAGGAGAAGCAGGTTAGAAATTTCGGAGGGCAAAGGAAGTGCTGCACCTTACTTCATCCTAAAGAGAGGGACTTGATCAGCTCCCGAGCAACTACATGTCTTACAAATGAAAGGCTAATAGCAAAGACTCGACAACTACCAACAGCTAAGCTAAGGCTGCTAACCTGGAAAGCGAAAAAGTGGGGGTCTGTTGATGTGTTTTTTAGGCACATGCGAACACAGAATAAAATACCTTAAGTATCTTGTCCTCTCTTGAATAGAATCTCTTGGATGCTGAAGATTAGCTTAAGGATCACCCAAAAAGATTCCAAGGTTCATATATGTAGGATCACTACGTGCGGATAAGCTTGGTTGGTCGTTGTGATTGCTGTTTCATCAAGGGACATTTATGGTTCGAAAAGATTTTATGAAGTGATTGGCATATGGCATGCGATGGGATTTCTTCCTAAGACTACTAAATGATTATAAAAAAAAATGGCAAAAGATGAGGATGTAGAGAAATTCTAAGCTATTCTAAAATGAATGGATGAAGAAATGACTCAAGTGAAACTCAACCAGTTATAGCTTTGCCATACACAAACGACTCCACTAAAACTAGTGCCATCTTCTAAGGACGTTTGTAGATTTTCAAATTACTACTAATCATAGACACCATCAATTGAATGCATATCAATGATTTAGCAATAATCGAACTTAAACGCTTTCAAATGTTCTAGTTGACCACACAAGGCTCGCTTACAATCAGCAAGAAGCTAGTGGTATGGATAACGAGTTTCATAATATATCAAATGCAACATTCCATCATTTAATCTAAACACTAAAACTAACATCAAGGATTGACTTGAGATGACAAGAGAACCATGCAATAAGCTTCATGGATTGAGCAAAAACACCATAACTTCAATGTTTTATTGATCCAATAGCCAAACAACAACAATTCTTCAAGTCTTTCTCTTGTCAATATTTTAGCACTATTACTCTCTCTTCTACTCTATTGCTATTACTAACATCATTAACCTTGCTATTATCTATATATATTTCTTACAAATGAAATGAGCGGAGCTTATATAAGACTCCCAAATACAATGAAAGGCTAAGATCGAATGGAGATCAAGGGCCAAGATCTTGCCACCTAAACCCTAATTAGGGTTTGATACAAATGAAAACCCTATCTAAATAATCATCATCATGAATCAGCCAATAGGAAAATAGCATGTGCTAGCACAGAAACCGAGGAAGCATCCTCCAATAGGAACGCGAAATGCCACATGGGATCTGTTGTCATTTTATGACACCTTGGTCCATCGGCAAGAACTGATCAGAGATACATTCTATGGATCAGCGTTGCTCCAATTTTGATCAAGAGAAGACGTTGCAATCATGAGTTTTGGAGTGTTGCCTTGTCGGAAGTTCCTAGGCCCTCTCTTTCTCCTTTTCTCGGAACTCCGGAACCCTGAGGTTTCAAAGTTCCCTTCCTTCCCTAGCTTAGCCCCTCCTCTCCTTAGCCTTTTCTCCCTCTTCCCTGGAACTTTGGAACCTCGAGGTGTTAATGTTTGTAGCTTCAATCGAATGATCATTTAGAATACATATAATATATGTTGATTAATAATAATATATTATTATGTTATATTATTATATTATTATTAATCATATAAAATTTAATATTCAATATTAATCTATTATATTATTCTAAATTAATAATTGATTGACGAAACATTATAATATTGATTAAATTATTATAATTAAAGGAGAGACATGTCTGTTCAAGGACATGCCTCTCCAAAGGAATATATATAGTATAATGTTATTCAATTTGAGAACACATAGAATTCCAAGAATGCAAGTATCAGATTGAATCAGATATATACATTAAAATACATCCAATAAAACTTGGGAAAATCAACACGAGGTTTCGAAGTTCCTCGTCCTTTTTTCCCCCTCTTCCCTCTTTGGAACTTCGGAACCCCGAGGTTCCGAAGTTCTTAGCCTTTCTTTCCTTCGCCTCTTCTCTTAAGCTTCTCCTTTCCCCGGAACTTTGGAACCCCGAGGTTTCGAAGTTCCCCTTCTCTCTTTAGCCGTTTCCCTTTCTTCCCCGGAACTCCGGAACCTCGAGGTTCCGAAGTTCCTTTGCGAAGTTCCCCGGAACTCCGGAACCCCGAGGTTCTGAAGTTCCCTCCCCTTCTTCTCCCCGGAACTCCGGAACCCTCCTTCCCCCTTTGCCTTCTCTCTCTAGTTCCTTTTCTTCTCTTCTCCTCTCTATCCCGGAACTCCGGAACCCTTAGGTTCCGAAGTTCTTTCCTTAGCCTTTTGAAGTTCTCTAGAACTCCGGAACCCCGAGGTTCCAAAGTTCCTTCCCCCTTCCTTTGTCTTCCTCACTTCGGGAGTTTGAGCTTCCGAAGTCTTTGGGCTTCCTTCCGATTGGCGACACTTCCGGATGGCATGATCGACACTCAAGGCTTTTAATGCTCCGATAGTTTTGGTGACTTGTGCACTTTCTTTTGTGGAGCCACAAGGGCGCATTAAATGTTTTTGGCAGGATTTCCATCAAGGGAGGTACGGGGCCATGCTTGGTGACTTATGTCATGACTGACTTTGGAAGGTTAGTCAATCCACCTTCTCAGGATTGCCCTTTGTGGGTATGGCTAGGTTGCTTGCATGTAAGTGCATGCACTTCCAGACTGACATACAGGGGTCATGATCACCCTTGTAACCATTTTTCTATATAAAGGTTGTTAAGCCTCATTGTAAAGGGTTCTCTCCCTGCTGCCTCGAGCTTTCTTATGCTCTTTCTCTTCTCTCGAAGACTTGTAATTATTTTTGCATTTCTGCAATTGTAAGTTTGGCCTTTGGCCTTTGAATGAATTGAAACTACCATTCTTGCCTTACTTTAACTTATGCGTGCTGTGTATTTGCTCTTACCTCCATTATAAGTGTATGTTTGTGGTTTTCTTTCACATGTATGCTGTGTTAACTTGTTTTCTGAGTGTGACTTGTGGGAATCCTTCTCCCCTCTTGACAATTAAAAAATTCTAACCTCCACACATGCATTTGGGTCACTCATGCAATTGAAGTTTGTGCATCTCTTAGGCATTTCAGTTGATTCCTTGTGCCATTTCCGGTGGGGAGAGGAACAATCTCTTCTTGGTGCATCACCTCCTATTTCAAGCATTCTCTCTTCCTCTTTACCTCTACAAAATTGTTAGGATAGGCTTAGGATTTAGTTTTGAAGTGTTGAGTTGGTTCAACACCTGCACCTGGACTGAGAAGGAAGCCGGCCTTCTCCGGAGATTCAACCCCCTTGCGCAAGGTCCTGTTGGTGTCTGTTTTATCATCTACCAAACATTAGGATAGGATACCCGAAGGTATTCTATCCTCTCCTGAAAAATCACTACTGATTCCAAGGTCTATATGTGCAAACAAGAGACTTTAGTGGAATAGCTTCTTGGGTAGTGTATGTTGAAATTTCAAGGGGAACTTATGTTGACAAGTATCTTGAACTGCTGAACTTGGATGGATTTGGCAATTTTAGGCTCTTCTTTTTTTTTTTGGAATTTTCTGGGATTTAGATTTTCAAAAGAAAGGGAAAAAGGGTAGGGTTCGAGGAGGTTAATCTAATCCTACGAATTTTGGAGACGGTATCAACTGGGTGCTCTTGAGAAACCAAACCTTGCTTCGCCACACTAGGGACAACTACACAAGGCCGGTGCAATCTTCAATGGGTTGTGCTTATGATCGAGATGTTGGGATGCACAGGGGATGGGCTCAGACTAACTTTGCACGGTGAGATGGAAATCATCCATACACCAAAAGTATGAGCGGAGATACACCATCAATTGACACTTATCAAATCCTTCATTCAAATTAACAACAATGAAAACAAATCTAAATTAAGTCTAACTAAGTGTTGAGGCAATTGAAACCATGCAAATCATTCAAATAATAGAGATTACAAAGCAGCGCACATGCAATATATTATCTGGAAATGACCTAAAGCAACAATACATCAAAATCTCACTCTCTCCAAATGAGAGGAGGCAACCTTATATAGTTTTTCAAAATGAATGAATGGTCGAGATCAAACAGCCATCAAGGGCCAAGATTGAAAGTCTTAAACCTTAATTAGGGTTTCCCAAATTACTATCAGTTCAAACAAATGGAAGAGTGACACATGGTGCAACTGCTAATTTCACTGGGGTGAGTGGCCACCTTCTTCTTTCAGAGATTCAATGTATCTGGACACAATGAGCTTGACCTCCTCCATGGTGACACTTGGCAAACCGCCAATCTGGAAGTCGACGAGGTCCACATCATCGGTGCATGTGGCAAGGATGCCTTCCCACTCAACTGCTTGGGTGAGGAAGGCATCATCGATGGAGAGGAAGTTTGCAATCTTTGAAAGATCGCCTTTGTCAATCATCCCTGAATCCCTGTAGAAGCTTGCCTAAATCCTGGCTCTCAGGTTCTTTGCTTGTAAATGCTTCTCCCTTAGGCTTTCCTTCTTCTAGATCTCTGACGCCACACAGAATACCTTGCCCAGGATCTCTCTAACACTTGCCTCTGTCTCAAAGCACTTGGTCTCGGATTTCTTCAGAACCTCAATCTGAGTGACCAGAGTATAGTACCATGTGCCGAAGTCGTACTTGTCTCCTGTCTGTATGATGCCTGCATCCACTAAGCTCCTCTTCGACATGCCTTGGATAACCTTCAGATGAGGGAGTATTTCATTCTGAATTTCATCCACCTCTTCCCAATTGGAGGCTAGATCCTGGATGCGATCAATCAATAAAGAAGTTGCCTTGTGTGCCAATACTAAGTTTTCTACCAGTGTGTCAGCACGCACCGAAGTGTCTGAAATCCATTCCTTTTCTTGAGTGTACGAGCCCTTCATATCATCATAGTCCTTCATTGATCCCTACTGAAGAGGCTGTGGCGGAGTAGCCGGGACTTCACGGTTGAGTGGGCTGGTAAGATGGAGAACATACTTCTTCCACTGTTGGTTCTCTTCTTCAACCTTCTTCCTCTTTTCCTTTTCATGAGCCAGCCTTGTCTTTAGAACGTTGCAAGAGTCATCAAAATATTGGATCTCTTGGTCCTGGGTGGGCTTACCCAGCTCTACGGTGGTAACCTTGTAATCATCTGTGGTGACATTGTCTCTAGTCTTCCCTTCTTTGGGCACTGCTATCTGGACTGTCCTGAATCCGGCACTGTCTCTCTGAATCAGGGAAAATTTCCTGGCGGGTTTGGGTGGTTTAGCTATAGAGGGTTCATTCACCTTCTCCAGGAATGCTGCAATGACCTCCTCGGTTGAGTGGGCCTCTTTGGGAACCTTGGCCTTTATCCTTGCTCTCAGCCAATCCGGAATGGTTGATTGTTCTACAGTGTTCCGATCAAACTCATCATCTGCCTCTCCTGGGTTTGCTGGTATGCCATCCAAGAAGATTGTAGGTGCTTCAATTCGCTCTTTGTTTGGACTTTGGAAGACCTTTTCCACTACTTCCTCAACTGGCTGGGAAAGAACTCTTACTTCATCATCAATCACACAGATGTTCATCTCTTGCTCCCCAGTTGCACTCTGATTGAGCGCAATGGAAGCAACACTTAGGATGGAGTGACTCTTGCTGGATTCTCTTCTCTCACCTACAACCCTTTTCCCTATGACCTTTGTGGAGCTTTCAACCAACTCCTTCCTCTTTCGAGACTCAACACTTTCTGGATTTCGAGCATCACCGGCGGAGGTACAAGGATTGACGGACAGAGTATCATCTACTCCCATTAATTCATAAGTCAAGGTCACACCTTTGGCCTTCAACTGTTTTGTCTTTTCAGACGCCCACCACCTTGAATACTCAACCACCGACCTCATGAGGTCTGCTAGATCTGATTTCTCTCCCTCTGTCCAATCTATTAAGACTAAGGGTTCATTTTTCATCTTCTCAAAGCCCGGCTGCTGAAGTTCTAGGCTTTCTTCTACCTGATCGACAACTTTGAATACTTCTATTGCTCTCACCATACCCAACGAGATTCTTGACCAGAATCTCTTCCTGATCTCGAAGCTATCGGCTGCATTAGCCCAGTAGTCTTCTAGATCTAGTCTGTGCTCAAACGTTGTTCCTTCGATCTTCTTTATCCTATGTAATGGATCAAAATCTTTTCTTGCCTTGTATTGATAGAAGGGATACCAGGCCAACTCCTTCTCAGCGGTTGCAGCAGCCTGTGATGATGGACATGTTTCCAGCCCATTACCAATTGTAAGTGAGGATGTCCCTACCTTCTTTTGCTTATCCCTTTGAATCACTATATACTCGTCCAATTGTCTCACAACCTCGAGCAACACCACTTGGTTGGTAGGGTAAGCTGGAAGCTTGTATGGAGGCCCGGAGAATCCCTGAATTTGGAGGTAAGTGAATTTTGGATATTGGATGTACCAACACCCGAACTGACCGATGAAGTCCATAGACTCTTGAGAGAGCCTCTGGTGCAGGCCACCTTGAAGTGTCCGGGTAATGTGCATCAGGAAGGTATCATTCACCCTTTTGAAATGGAATTTCTCCTCCATGTGGAGCTGGGGATAGCAATCGTATACTGGAAACTGGTTCTCCTTGTTCCCAACTTCTCCTCTACAAGTGAGACCTCTGTACCTGTAGGTCCTGGCCAAAGAGTAAAACAATTAAGAACTCATGAAGAAAGTCCTATTCGTCTCCAGGTTCCTTAGCTGGCTGTCTAGGTTGTCGCTGATCATCCGAGCCTAGTCTATCATTTTTACTCCATTGATTATCTCATTAATGAAATAATACATCCAGGGTTCGAATGGAGCTCCTTGAGGATTTCCTATTATTCTATTGAGCAGGACAATCATGTCCCCAATGTCCTCCTTGAAGTATGCTCGCACTAGGCTCTTTCTCTGGAGTTTAGAGGCGCCCTTCCTCGGCTTATCTAGCCAGGAATGGTTAACTATGGCATCATATTCCTCTAGGTGGTCATGGTATAGACTGTCAGCTTCGTCCTTTGTCATACACACTGTGTTGTGGTACTCTGGGATCCTGAAGGCCTCTCTGATGGCCTCATCGCTGACATTCGCCAGCACTCTTCCATCAGGTGCAACAATGTCCTTACTGATGGGGTTGTAGTGTTTGGCACATTCGACTACTAGTTCATTGCACTGCATGGTGGGGAGGAAGCCAGCAACATGCACGATACCACTCTTCATCATCTTTCGCGCAATGGTGGTAGGCACAAGGTTGTCCAGACCAAACATTCGCTTCGTAAATTCCCTCAGGTTGATGTGTCCGAGGTTGGTGTCGCTGATGTTCTTCCACTTTGAAGTCATTCTTGACTCTGGAGGAACATCTTTGTCTACCTGGAATTTCATAACGTCTGGGGCCTGCAAGCAAGTAATGAAATTTTAAAGTTAGAAAATGATTTGCAAAGTTTTGAAAATAACGGGGCTGCGAAATGGCTAAGTGTTGGAAAATTTTCCATTTTTTATTCTCATACTTAGCCATAAAAATCGAATTTCCACCTAAAAACCCTCAGTCTTAAGGCTGGTTGTGGTTACCACCAAGTGTCAAAACTTTCAAAAAAATTTCATACTTAGCCAAAAAAATGATTTTCTTCCTCCAAAATTTTCGAAAAAATCATTTATTAAATTCTGGAAAATATTCAGAAAATTCATAATTTTAATTTCACCTCTGACTTGGATAGAAGTAAAGCTAGAATTTTCTCCAGAATACTCAGAAAATTCAGAAAAGTTTAGATAATTCTTCCTCGTGCTAGTTGCCTTTCTCCAAAAATCTGTAAAACTTTTGCCAAAAAATATTATCCAACTTCCAGCAATATCTAGAATTTTCTCCAGATGATCTTCAAACTGACATACTTTACTAAGCTCTACTTAGTAACTTTGAACTTCTTGGTGTAATAATGAAGTTGATAATGAAGTATTTGTAGACAAGGTTAAATCTTCAAGTAGAAACCCTTAAAATCATCCAACTCATACTTCTAATTTGAACTTCATGTTTCCCAGTTTTAAGACAACATCTCAAAAAAAACATTCCATTTTGATTTAAGTCTGAAGATATTTATCAATTCTCCAATATTCCCTTTCATAAAAAAACTTTCCATTTTGATTTAATATCTCAATAATCTTTCAATATTCTTTTCCTCCAAAAAAAACTTTCCATTTTGGATTTATTTTGAAGATATTTAATAATCCTTAGATATTTTCTTCATTTTGGATTTAATTTTGAAATCTCTGTGGATTTTTGTGACATCATGTTGACTTTGTTTGACCTTCCATGTGTAGGCGGACTTTTGGAAGTTTATCTTCATCTTCTCCAAGTTTTGGCAGACTTTGCCTACCTCTCCAAGGTATGGCGGAGTTTAGAGGGCCTTCCCATGTGTATGGCAGACTTTGGAAGGTGCTCTTGGGCGGACTTTGGTGGCTTCTCCATCATTTGAAGACCTTGGGCGGAGTTTTGAAGGTCTTCCATATGTTTTGCTAGGGACACCAAGGGCTACTAAGACATGGCGGAGTTTGAAGAGGGCTCAAGGCATGGCTCCCACCTTGGGCGGACTTTGGAGACACCTCCTAGGGCAGACTTCTAGCAACATCCTCTAGAGCGGACTTTAGGCAAGGCTCCCACCTTGGGCGGACTTTGATGGCTTCTCCAACTTATGGCGGACTTTGGGGGGTTGCTCCATCATGGCCTCTTCAACACATGGCGGACTTCAGACTTGGCTTCTCCATCACTTGGCATGCTTGGGCGGACTTTAGGCTATACCCCTATGCACCCTACACATACATGGCGGACTCTGGTGGTGTCTCCCCAATGCACCCTACACATACATGGCGGACTTTGGAGTGTTGGTCTTCATGGCCTCCCAACCTTGGCGGACTTTGAAGAGTGCTCCCACATGGCCTCCCAACCTTGGCAGACTTTGAAGAGTCTTCAACACATGGTCTCCCGCATCGTGGTGGAGTTTGAACCTGCAACAATACTTCAAAACCCTTGTTAGCCAGACTTAGAAGAATTTTCAGAGAAATTTCAAAATTTCACAGCTTAATCAAATTTAATCGGATTAACTTGAAATTTGAAATCCTTGCTTAGGTGGACGTCTGAAGCAGCAAAAAAGTCTAAAATCTAGGGATTTAGCTTTTTAGGTCAAAACTTGGAGTTTTCGAGTTCCGGTTGAAGCTGGTCAGTGGTGCAAGTGTAAACCCTAGGTTTGCATCCCGAAAAAGCAAAAAAGCCTAAAATCTAGGGATTTAGCTTTTTAGGTCAAAACTTGGAATTTTCAAGTTTCGGTCAAAGCTGGTCAATGGTGCAAGTGTAAACCCTAGGTTTGCATCCCGAAAAAGCAAAAAGCCTAAAATCTAGGGATTTAGCTTTTTAGGTCAAAACTTGGAATTTTCGAGTTCCGGTCGAAGCTGGTTAGTGGTGCAATTGTAAACCCTAGGTTTGCATCCCGAAAAAGCAAAAAAGCAGACATCCCTAAAAAATAGGGAAAACTTTCTAAAAATAGCCATACCAAGGATTGGGCTAAAAATGCCAAAAACGAAACTTCCTAAAAAATAGGAAAAAAGCAAAAAGCAAACTTTCTAAAAATAGAAAGTTGTCCAAATTCGTCCAAATCAATTGCGATCTTCGTCCTTTGGCCTTTCTAAGCACTTTGGCGGTGTTCGCATTCCGGAATCACATAACTTGCAAGAACTAACTTTCAATCGTCAAGGCCTGAAATGCTCTGAACTGGACAAGGCTTGGGGAAACTGCAGCAAAAGGTCACAAGATACTAACAAAACCCTAGAAAGCAAGAAAAGAGAGGGTCCCCATTTGCAATGGGGCGATGTGTGAAAAAGGTCACAACAGGTCCCACACTTTGGGGTTGTTTCCATGTTTCACAAGGTTGTTGAGTTGAGAGCTCAGCAAGGGTGCGAGCTTTTGTGATAACAGGATCATAACAAACTATCTTCTAGAATCTGGTTCCCTTTCTCACGTTCCTTTCTAGCATATTCGATGAATCTAGTCACCATCCCCTCTATCTTAGTCATCGGGATCTCAGGTAGAGATTTCAGTTGCTCTTCCATGTGCATGACCTTGTCAAAAGCTCTGATGATGGCATCCTCCCATTCAGGTTCGAGCTCTTGAGTGTTGCTTGCCAAGAATACGAACTCTAGCATATCATTCATTTGCTCTTTGGTTGTCATACCATCAGTACCGTGGAAGATAAACTTTATTCTTTCTTGCAACTCCTTGGCCTCTATAACTGTCCCTTGATCAATCTTCCTTCCTAAGACAATCTGTGCTACTCCCACTATCTTATCATGGATTCAGTGCATATCATCCTGAACTTGACTACATCCATTTCCAATCTCCTCGAAAATAATCTTCCTTGTGTGAAGCAGGCTACTCCATTGTAGAAGACCAGGGGTAGTTCCTTCTCTTCTTACTTTCTTCCTTGATAGGACCTCTCTTGGTGTCTTCCTTATTACTTGAAGCACTGGGATGATAACATCTCTAGCATGAGTAAATGCTTCAGAGGCCTCTATGAGGACGTGAGTTCTCCCAAGGACCCTTATGATAGTATCGAGTGTTTGCATGATGCCCTTCATGAACTTGCTCACTCTAGTGTATGAATCCTCTGTCCATGTACCCATTAATTGTGCTGAATTCTTCATTTTCTCCATATGATCAATCGACTCTGCGGGAAGCAAGGGAGGTCGTGTAGCTGCTGAACTTTGATGTGTCAATGGTTGCTGAAAGTGCTGGACATAGTTCCTCCATGCACTTATCTCCTTTTCCAATCTTCTATTCTTCTCTATTTCAGCCCTCAACATGTCGTTGACGGCCTTCACTAAATCCATCATTTGAAGACCTTGGGCGGAGTTTTGAAGGTCTTCCATATGTTTTGCTAGGGACACCAAGGGCTACTAAGACATGGCGGAGTTTGAAGAGGGCTCAAGGCATGGCTCCCACCTTGGGCGGACTTTGGAGACACCTCCTAGGGCAGACTTCTAGCAACATCCTCTAGAGCGGACTTTAGGCAAGGCTCCCACCTTGGGCGGACTTTGATGGCTTCTCCAACTTATGGCGGACTTTGGGGGGTTGCTCCATCATGGCCTCTTCAACACATGGCGGACTTCAGACTTGGCTTCTCCATCACTTGG
This sequence comes from Cryptomeria japonica, assembly GCF_030272615.1. Classification (NCBI taxonomy): domain Eukaryota; kingdom Viridiplantae; phylum Streptophyta; class Pinopsida; order Cupressales; family Cupressaceae; genus Cryptomeria; species Cryptomeria japonica. Next base: position 571,697,560 of record NC_081410.1, read on the forward strand.
CATGCTTGGGCGGACTTTAGGCTATACCCCTATGCACCCTACACATACATGGCGGACTCTGGTGGTGTCTCCCCAATGCACCCTACACATACATGGCGGACTTTGGAGTGTTGGTCTTCATGGCCTCCCAACCTTGGCGGACTTTGAAGAGTGCTCCCACATGGCCTCCCAACCTTGGCAGACTTTGAAGAGTCTTCAACACATGGTCTCCCGCATCGTGGTGGAGTTTGAACCTACAACAATACTTCAAAACCCTTGTTAGCCAGACTTAGAAGAATTTTCAGAGAAATTTCAAAATTTCACAGCTTAATCAAATTTAATCGGATTAACTTGAAATTTGAAATCCTTGCTTAGGTGGACGTCTGAAGCAGCAAAAAAGTCTAAAATCTAGGGATTTAGCTTTTTAGGTCAAAACTTGGAGTTTTCGAGTTCCGGTTGAAGCTGGTCAGTGGTGCAAGTGTAAACCCTAGGTTTGCATCCCGAAAAAGCAAAAAAGCCTAAAATCTAGGGATTTAGCTTTTTAGGTCAAAACTTGGAATTTTCAAGTTTCGGTCAAAGCTGGTCAATGGTGCAAGTGTAAACCCTAGGTTTGCATCCCGAAAAAGCAAAAAGCCTAAAATCTAGGGATTTAGCTTTTTAGGTCAAAACTTGGAATTTTCGAGTTCCGGTCGAAGCTGGTTAGTGGTGCAATTGTAAACCCTAGGTTTGCATCCCGAAAAAGCAAAAAAGCAGACATCCCTAAAAAATAGGGAAAACTTTCTAAAAATAGCCATACCAAGGATTGGGCTAAAAATGCCAAAAACGAAACTTCCTAAAAAATAGGAAAAAAGCAAAAAGCAAACTTTCTAAAAATAGAAAGTTGTCCAAATTCGTCCAAATCAATTGCGATCTTCGTCCTTTGGCCTTTCTAAGCACTTTGGCGGTGTTCGCATTCCGGAATCACATAACTTGCAAGAACTAACTTTCAATCGTCAAGGCCTGAAATGCTCTGAACTGGACAAGGCTTGGGGAAACTGCAGCAAAAGGTCACAAGATACTAACAAAACCCTAGAAAGCAAGAAAAGAGAGGGTCCCCATTTGCAATGGGGCGATGTGTGAAAAAGGTCACAACAGGTCCCACACTTTGGGGTTGTTTCCATGTTTCACAAGGTTGTTGAGTTGAGAGCTCAGCAAGGGTGCGAGCTTTTGTGATAACAGGATCATAACAAACTATCTTCTAGAATCTGGTTCCCTTTCTCACGTTCCTTTCTAGCATATTCGATGAATCTAGTCACCATCCCCTCTATCTTAGTCATCGGGATCTCAGGTAGAGATTTCAGTTGCTCTTCCATGTGCATGACCTTGTCAAAAGCTCTGATGATGGCATCCTCCCATTCAGGTTCGAGCTCTTGAGTGTTGCTTGCCAAGAATACGAACTCTAGCATATCATTCATTTGCTCTTTGGTTGTCATACCATCAGTACCGTGGAAGATAAACTTTATTCTTTCTTGCAACTCCTTGGCCTCTATAACTGTCCCTTGATCAATCTTCCTTCCTAAGACAATCTGTGCTACTCCCACTATCTTATCATGGATTCAGTGCATATCATCCTGAACTTGACTACATCCATTTCCAATCTCCTCGAAAATAATCTTCCTTGTGTGAAGCAGGCTACTCCATTGTAGAAGACCAGGGGTAGTTCCTTCTCTTCTTACTTTCTTCCTTGATAGGACCTCTCTTGGTGTCTTCCTTATTACTTGAAGCACTGGGATGATAACATCTCTAGCATGAGTAAATGCTTCAGAGGCCTCTATGAGGACGTGAGTTCTCCCAAGGACCCTTATGATAGTATCGAGTGTTTGCATGATGCCCTTCATGAACTTGCTCACTCTAGTGTATGAATCCTCTGTCCATGTACCCATTAATTGTGCTGAATTCTTCATTTTCTCCATATGATCAATCGACTCTGCGGGAAGCAAGGGAGGTCGTGTAGCTGCTGAACTTTGATGTGTCAATGGTTGCTGAAAGTGCTGGACATAGTTCCTCCATGCACTTATCTCCTTTTCCAATCTTCTATTCTTCTCTATTTCAGCCCTCAACATGTCGTTGACGGCCTTCACTAAATCCATCATTTGAAGACCTTGGGCGGAGTTTTGAAGGTCTTCCATATGTTTTGCTAGGGACACCAAGGGCTACTAAGACATGGCGGAGTTTGAAGAGGGCTCAAGGCATGGCTCCCACCTTGGGCGGACTTTGGAGACACCTCCTAGGGCAGACTTCTAGCAACATCCTCTAGAGCGGACTTTAGGCAAGGCTCCCACCTTGGGCGGACTTTGATGGCTTCTCCAACTTATGGCGGACTTTGGGGGGTTGCTCCATCATGGCCTCTTCAACACATGGCGGACTTCAGACTTGGCTTCTCCATCACTTGGCATGCTTGGGCGGACTTTAGGCTATACCCCTATGCACCCTACACATACATGGCGGACTCTGGTGGTGTCTCCCCAATGCACCCTACACATACATGGCGGACTTTGGAGTGTTGGTCTTCATGGCCTCCCAACCTTGGCGGACTTTGAAGAGTGCTCCCACATGGCCTCCCAACCTTGGCAGACTTTGAAGAGTCTTCAACACATGGTCTCCCGCATCGTGGTGGAGTTTGAACCTGCAACAATACTTCAAAACCCTTGTTAGCCAGACTTAGAAGAATTTTCAGAGAAATTTCAAAATTTCACAGCTTAATCAAATTTAATCGGATTAACTTGAAATTTGAAATCCTTGCTTAGGTGGACGTCTGAAGCAGCAAAAAAGTCTAAAATCTAGGGATTTAGCTTTTTAGGTCAAAACTTGGAGTTTTCGAGTTCCGGTTGAAGCTGGTCAGTGGTGCAAGTGTAAACCCTAGGTTTGCATCCCGAAAAAGCAAAAAAGCCTAAAATCTAGGGATTTAGCTTTTTAGGTCAAAACTTGGAATTTTCAAGTTTCGGTCAAAGCTGGTCAATGGTGCAAGTGTAAACCCTAGGTTTGCATCCCGAAAAAGCAAAAAGCCTAAAATCTAGGGATTTAGCTTTTTAGGTCAAAACTTGGAATTTTCGAGTTCCGGTCGAAGCTGGTTAGTGGTGCAATTGTAAACCCTAGGTTTGCATCCCGAAAAAGCAAAAAAGCAGACATCCCTAAAAAATAGGGAAAACTTTCTAAAAATAGCCATACCAAGGATTGGGCTAAAAATGCCAAAAACGAAACTTCCTAAAAAATAGGAAAAAAGCAAAAAGCAAACTTTCTAAAAATAGAAAGTTGTCCAAATTCGTCCAAATCAATTGCGATCTTCGTCCTTTGGCCTTTCTAAGCACTTTGGCGGTGTTCGCATTCCGGAATCACATAACTTGCAAGAACTAACTTTCAATCGTCAAGGCCTGAAATGCTCTGAACTGGACAAGGCTTGGGGAAACTGCAGCAAAAGGTCACAAGATACTAACAAAACCCTAGAAAGCAAGAAAAGAGAGGGTCCCCATTTGCAATGGGGCGATGTGTGAAAAAGGTCACAACAGGTCCCACACTTTGGGGTTGTTTCCATGTTTCACAAGGTTGTTGAGTTGAGAGCTCAGCAAGGGTGCGAGCTTTTGTGATAACAGGATCATAACAAACTATCTTCTAGAATCTGGTTCCCTTTCTCACGTTCCTTTCTAGCATATTCGATGAATCTAGTCACCATCCCCTCTATCTTAGTCATCGGGATCTCAGGTAGAGATTTCAGTTGCTCTTCCATGTGCATGACCTTGTCAAAAGCTCTGATGATGGCATCCTCCCATTCAGGTTCGAGCTCTTGAGTGTTGCTTGCCAAGAATACGAACTCTAGCATATCATTCATTTGCTCTTTGGTTGTCATACCATCAGTACCGTGGAAGATAAACTTTATTCTTTCTTGCAACTCCTTGGCCTCTATAACTGTCCCTTGATCAATCTTCCTTCCTAAGACAATCTGTGCTACTCCCACTATCTTATCATGGATTCAGTGCATATCATCCTGAACTTGACTACATCCATTTCCAATCTCCTCGAAAATAATCTTCCTTGTGTGAAGCAGGCTACTCCATTGTAGAAGACCAGGGGTAGTTCCTTCTCTTCTTACTTTCTTCCTTGATAGGACCTCTCTTGGTGTCTTCCTTATTACTTGAAGCACTGGGATGATAACATCTCTAGCATGAGTAAATGCTTCAGAGGCCTCTATGAGGACGTGAGTTCTCCCAAGGACCCTTATGATAGTATCGAGTGTTTGCATGATGCCCTTCATGAACTTGCTCACTCTAGTGTATGAATCCTCTGTCCATGTACCCATTAATTGTGCTGAATTCTTCATTTTCTCCATATGATCAATCGACTCTGCGGGAAGCAAGGGAGGTCGTGTAGCTGCTGAACTTTGATGTGTCAATGGTTGCTGAAAGTGCTGGACATAGTTCCTCCATGCACTTATCTCCTTTTCCAATCTTCTATTCTTCTCTATTTCAGCCCTCAACATGTCGTTGACGGCCTTCACTAAATCAGGCGCATCACCTATGGCCTGCTCGGAGGTGAGTGGACCCAAGTCAATGGTCTACATATCGTACTCATCGGCTGTAATCTCTCCTTCATATTTCTCTTGGAATGGCTATTTGCAGCTTTCTTGATCCCGAGTCATCTTTGATCACCTTTGACATCTTTGTAGCTTTCCTCTTCTCAGTGACTTCTTGAGTTTGGCTTAGAAGACTCGCTATGTCATATGTTTGTTCTTCTTCTTCAGCCACCATCACCTCTTGAGCTAGCCTTTCTTTTAACAACTCCGGAATAGAAGATCTCTCTTCTTGAATTTGTGCTCCTTCGTGCATTTGCTCATCTCTAGGTGGTGAAGTAGTTTCATCATTATCTTCTCCGCCTTCTTCAATCTCTGAATGAGGTGGGTGAAATCTTCTTGTTCTTGAGATGCCTTCTATTTGTCTTTAGCATTGTGGACTGTAGACTCAGCTGATTCATTGGCTCCTTGACTCAACTCTTTTTCCATCCTTAGTTCTTCTAGTCTGGAAGGAGGATGATTCGCACTTGATTTATGCTTCTTCTTTGTAGGTTCCTTTTCACCATGATCTTCCTTCCTCTTTGATCCTCTTCAATGAGATGGTTGGGGTGCGCTGCCACTTGCACTAGCTTCATCTTCTTCTCCTCTTTCTTCTAAGTGGAATGTTGGTGTTATATTTTGCTCCTTCAACTTTTGGTGTTGCACATCTACCCATATGCGAGTGTACTCCAAGATTGGCTTCATTAACTCCTTCAAATCATCAATCTCCAAATCTGCCCATTTGAATTTGACCTCCTTGTCTTCTTTGGCGTAGGCTCCTTGAAGATATCTACCACCATCTTGAACTTGATCGGCTACATGAAACAACTTGCCTTCCCTGATGAAATCAAGGGGTAGCCTAGAATACATCTTCTTTTTCACCTCTATATCATTTTGGACATTCATTCAATAATCTTCAAGATGCCATCGATGCTTGTTGTTCCTTCCCAAAACTTGAGTGAATGAAGTGCTAACTCTCGCTCGACATCTTCGGCTGCATGAATGGATGGGCCTGACTCAATGGAATCTCCAAGTGTGATGGGAAAAGAAACACCGGCTCCATGCTTATGTCTATATGCTTTGATGTGCGCCAATAACTGTTTCACCACCTTGAGTAGCACCACTCTATTTGTTGGGTATCGTGGCAACATGTAGGGAGGAATGGGAGATCCTTGAACTTTGATGTATGTGAACTTCGAGAACTGGATGAACCATGCACCATGTTGCTCTACCAACGCCTGCGCTTTTGGAGAGTCTATGTTGGGATCCACCTCAGAACTGCCTCGTGATATGCATAGTGAATGCATCATTCATCCTCTTGTAGTGTTGTTTTGGTGGATGTTTGCGCTGCGGATAACAATCTTACACCTTAATCTCTCCAGGTCTCCTTCCAACTACGCCTGTATACATGAGTCCTGGATACTCAAAATTTCTCATAATGGAGTATATGACGTAAGATCTCATATAGAACGTTCTGGTGCTCATTAGCCTCCTTAATTGCTTATCAATGTTGTTGCTAACGAGTCTTGCCCAATTGATTGCCTTCTTGTCGCGGGTGACAGTCTCAATGTAGTAGAACATCCATTCCTCAAAGTACGAAGCCTTAGGTGCACCTACCAATCGATGGAGCAAGGTGATGAAGTCTCTATATTCATCATTGAAGTCTATCCTATGTAGTCTATCAGTCCATCTGCTTCTTCCTCCTCTACTCTTCTTCAACCAAAATTTGTCGATGATCTTCGCGCAAGCATCAGGGTCATCGTTGTAGGCTGATTTAGCTCCTTCCAAGGTTATGTAGATCATTCCCTTGGGCTCGGGTAGATGAAATGTCTCTCTGTTTGCTGTCTCTAAGAGATATGCGAGCACCTTCCCATCCTTCACCATAATTCTCCTTGATTCAGAGTCATAGTGCTGAGCACACTCTATGATGAGCTCATAGCATTGCACCACAGGAGAAAAGCCAGCTGCATTTATGAGTCCACTTTCAATCATCTTCTTGGCTATCGCTGTAGGTTCGTTGATGTATGATGGGTGGCAAAACTTCTTGGTATCGAACTTGCCAAGATTAGTGTCTCCAACTTTGCTCCAATTCGACGTGATCCTGCTCTCAAATACGCTCCCCTTCATATCTTCCTTGATAAGTGCTTGGCGGGAGAGAGTCTTGTTTTGTTTGGGAGCTGCCATCTTTCATCTATAAGAGATGTGTAAGTTAGATTCATGGTGAAAGGTAGGTGAAATGAAAATTCAAATCAATCTTCTTAATGAATATGAGTTTAATGACTGAACAAGATTGATTTTGTGGTTAATGCAGATCTGATTCAATGAAATTCAATCAAAATTTAACTATAATCAGACCTAAGATGACTTTTCTATCAAGCAAAATGCTATACTTCACCTCAGATTTTACTGATTTCACCTTGCCTGAAGACTAATGATGATAAAAAAAATCTGCAAGAGCTGGGTGAAGATGAACAAATTCGCCCTCCAAAAGATGAACTTACTGATCTTTGGGGTGCGTCTGCTGTAGGTATTTGCTCTCTCAGATAAAATTCGCTGATTATCACCCTTGAACCTGCAACTTGAATGGTTGAATTCGCTTTGATAATGATTGAATTCTCCTTCCCTAATGAATTTCGCTATCTTGAACTTAGAATTCGCTAATTGCTGACCTTGATGACTAAAATTCGCTGTTCTGCTCTTGATTCTGCTAATCAGAGATGTTTTAATTTGAAGTGATGTTCAAATGAGGATTTCAAACTTAATTTTATAGGCGCCTAAGGTGAATGGATGTGTCTTTTACCCTAAGGCCAACTTGTCTAATAAGAATAAAATAAAATTTGGTTTCATTCTTGCTGGTTGACTTGAATGTTTTGAATTTTCTAATTATATCAAGGGCGCCAAAGTGTTATTGTTAATCTTCTTTCAACGTGCAACACTTAAGGTTATTTACAAAACATAAGAAAAAGTTCGCTCCAAATCACTTATACATGAAGTTCGCTCAGAATCCTTCAAACCTGAAGTTCACCCCAAATCTTAAACTCACAAAGTTGTCAATAGGTTCGCTCCAAATTGTCCAAGTTCATGAAGTTGCAAAATCCGTTCTAAGGAAGTGTGTATATGAAGTCTCATTTCCATCACCTTGTTTGCTAAGTTTGTTCGCTTTTTCCAAGCATGAAATCTACTCTTAATCTCTCAAACCTGAAGTTCGCTCCATCACTCCAACTCATGAAGTTGTCTTAAATGTGAAATCCGCTCCAAAACTCTCCAACCTGAAGTTCGCTCCAAACTGTGAGATCATGAAGTAAGGATATCACTCCAAAAGTTGGATTCATGAAGTTTATGTTCTTGAATTTGCTTCATTCCTTTGATTCTCATCTTTACCTACGAAGGCTTGGAGATGTAATTCGCTCCAATCTCTCTATTCATGAATTTCGCTCCTAACCATCAACTCATGAAGTTCAAGTTCACTTCAAGGGGTGAAATCATGAAGTTCGCTCCAAAATGACAACTCATGATGTTCATTTGGCATTGCATCTACTCAAGGCGATGATCCTTCATTTCTTATTCAACTTCGCTCATGTAGGATTGCTTGTGCATGCTCATTGATGAAATTCGCTCCAAGAAGTGAAGTCATGAAGTTCACTCCAATAAGGCAACTCCTGAAGTAGGAATTTCGCTCCAAAAGCTCAACTCATGAAGTAAGAAATTTCGCTCTTATAGGCAAAGTCATGAAGTTTGCTCCTAAAGGCAAAGTCATGAAGTTGTAATTTTGCTCCACTCTTGCAACTCATGAAGTTGTGAATTTCGCTCCTAACCATCAACTCATGAAGTTCAAGTTCGCTCCAAGATGCTAACTCCTGAAGTTCGCTTGTGAATGCTTGAACATGAAGTGAGTGATTCTAAATTTCTTTCATCTCCTTATCTTCCATTTCGCTTGTGAATCCTTCAAGTGAAATTCGCTCCAATACCTAAACTCATAAAGTTCGCTTGAGATCATCTACTCGTGAAGTTAGGAACTCGCTCCAAAAGGTGAAGTCATGAAGTAGGAATTTTGCTCCACTTGCTCAAATCATGAAGTATGAATTTTGCTCCTCTACATGAAGTCATGAAGTAAGGATTTCGCTCCAAGGAGGCAAGTCATGAAGTAGGAATTTTGATTCAAATGGTCAACCCATGAAACTTGCTCTCGAGTGTTTGATCATGAAGTAGGCGATTTCCCTCATTCTTCCATTTCCAATGTGAAGAAGCTTGCTCCAAATCTCCCAAGCATGAAATTCGCTCCAAAAGTCTCACTCATGAAGTTCGCTCCAAAGTAGCAACTCCTGAAGTTCATTCATGAACACTTGAACATGAAGTAAGTGTTTGTAAATTTCTTTCATCTCCTTATCTTCCATTTCTCTTGTGAAGCCTTGAAGGTGAAATTTGCTCCAGTCTCCTCCTTCATGAAGTTCACTCCAAAACTCTCATACCTGAAGTTCTCTCCAAATCCTTGAAACCTGAAGTTCGCTTCAAACTATGAAGTCATGAAGTTAAAACCTAACTAGGACTTAGAAATGAGGCGGATTACAAATGAGCTACTTCATTGCACAAGATATCAATCCTTGGAATAATTCATTCAATTGCTCAAACTCATACTTACACCAATTCTCAAGCAAAAGACTCAAGGAAAATTCACTCATCTATCACTCAACATGAAATGTGCAACTTCAATGAACTCCTTAACTAAGCTTTTAATCAACCGACATGGTATGCAAACCTTATAAATTCACTCATTTCATCCTGAAAAGGAGAGAGAGGCTAGACTAAGCAACTAAAACTCAGAAAAAGGGGGGGTCCCCATTTTGATGGGGCGATGTGTGAAATGGTCACAACAGGGTCCCCATTTGCAATGGGGCGATGTATGAAACGTCACAACAGAACCTTTATGGGAGAAAACTACGGTAAAATAGCTTCCTTATATATATAGGAAACTTTAACAAATTCGTAGGTATCAACCCACTAGAGGTACCAACCCCTCATTCTATTTGTGAGACACTTTCCCAATAAGGCACCAACCTCTCATTCTAGTTCGTGACCACTTTCCCATTAGAGGCACCAACCCCTCATTCACTTTTCCACCTTACCAATGTTGCTACTCCAATTGGTGATGGATATAATGTTTTCTCCACAAACCCTCTTCTTCAAACTGCTGTTATGGTGACAATGAATCTGCCACAAAACTGATTTCAATCTATCATGAAACCCATTATCAATCTGCCATACTACACTCTTCAATATGCTTCAAATTCTGCTTCAAGGCCCTCTTTAACTTCGCATGGAACCTTCTTCAAAAGTCTTCACTGATGGCTCCTTATCAACTTGTATATATGCTTGGTTCTCTTCTTTTAACCTACTATAAAGTCTTCCTCAAATCTACTATAAATTTTTATAAAATCTGATCATGAGTCTATCATTAGATGACCATTATCATCCTTTTTAAAATCTGCAATATACTCATTAATTTCTTCACAGGTCTGCAATGATCTGCATAGAGTGCTCCCTTTGAGATTGACGTATGAACTTTATCTGACTTCTTTTTATTCACATACACACACTCACTTATCTCATAAATTGACCTCTCTTATATATCTTGTCTCATAATGAGACACACCTCTATATTGAGCCTTTTAACAATATATCTCTTAATCGCACCCTTTTGTATTCTTTGAATATTCTTTCATTGAATCACTGCCTTTGAATGAATTCTTCAAATGAGTTTGTAATATCTCTTCTATTTTACTTTTCCCATATTTTTGGTTTATTTTTTCCAATATAGTACTAGATCCAACGCAAAAGGTTCTATGCATCAGATATAGTACAGAAGTTTACTAACTTGAAAATCTGACCTTGATAGGCACACAAGTGGTCCAAATCTTTCTTCATAGACCCAAACAAAAGCAATTAACAACTTGAACAATTTTGAAGTTCTGTGACAACCTTGCCTAGAATTTTGCAATTGATGAACAACATCCAACACTAGTCAGAGGAGGATTTATTAAGTCGGCAGTCTGTGTGCGAGCTTCTTTGAATAATGCCTGAGAAAAGTTATGAGGTTTGCAGTCTAGCAGATCTAAAAGGAAACAGTAAAACAGGTGACAAACAAATTGGAATGATGGATTATGGATTTTTATGAAACTTTTATTTGAACAAGCATTGTTATCCTCAAGATCTATGCAACTCCTTAACCAATATGAACTTTAGCACATGAATAATGGATAATAGACAGGGTCATACCCCCATCTATTTTTATACATGTGAATGCTTTATTCTTGGTTATTTATTTCATCTTGGCCTCCTATTATACAAAAGCATGCCTTCGTTGAACATATTGCACCATTAGGCATCTCCTACAAAATATGAATCTCAAGGTACACAAAACTTGTACTTGATTAGGTCCACTATAGTTTATAGTTCATCCAAAGGAATACATGTTGGCACATGAAAGTAGGAGGTGGGATTACAAGAGATGAGAATATGCACCAACAATTTTCGCCTTTTTGTTGACCATTAAGATGACTAAATTTCAAATTGCCACTTGTTAAATTATGAAGAAGAGTGTCCTGCAATCATTTTTGTCTAATTTGTTTTATTTTTTTACTCTGGATTTATAGAAGTGATTGATAGGATTATTGTCATAATAGAGTTATTCATAAACTCATATTCTTTTCCAATGAGTCACTTTCATCTATTTGAATGGCCTGCATTTTTTTTCATCCTCAAGTCAATTCCTCTAGAAAAATATTTCTATATAAATCAAAATGTGTGTAATATTTATAGTTGACTGGATGAATGTATTTCATTAGCAAATCTTGATTGTACTCATTACATTGATGTTGAATAGGTTATGAAACTTTCAAATGACAAGTGTTCAGTTTATGGAGCACTAGACCAATGGGTAGCCTGGGAGGAAGAGTTCCCCTTGATTGTTCTTACTAAAGCCCTTGGAATTTTGAAGCAGAGATGTCAGTGGAAACGAATAATCCAGGTGAATTTTTTTATTGTTTTGTCCCTTGTGTTTCTTTCTTGTTTGGATTAAATTAAGCTTAAATGAGGTGGGGTGAATAATCCTCGAGAATACAACATAATCTAATCAATTGAGTGAAAGTAAACAATATGGACACAGTTTTAAACATTCATGTGAATGTCAATAATAATTTCTTTGTCATTTTAACTGATCGAGAATTGCCAATGGGAAGATAGCACTCTATTGTATTGACAAGTAATGGTTCTACTTAGATTTTGAGTTGTTAGCTATTGTTCCAATAGATATGCTACCTTTTAAGCCACAACTTATTTATTAGTGAGTTAAATAGATCATCGCTGGGGTTACAACTATTAAGATGGTAATTGCCTTGTTGCAGTTTGCTATATTTGATAGTTTTCCCATGCTATGTGGTAGATTTGAGAGGTGGCTGTGACATCCTTTGGGCTTTCAACTCTATTCTATGCCCCCATTTTTTATCCCTTCATGTTTCTCTCGGCCTCTGGTTGGTATGGCTGCTGCTTCCTAATTTTATGACAGGGTTGAAGCCATTTTCCATTTGAAGTGGTTTTGCATAAGGGATATCTATGTTTTGTAAAACTCTGTTTAGTTTTTGATTTTCTAAAGTGTTTTCTTGCATTTCCATTCTTCACTTTATTAATGTTTTTCTTTTTATGGCTCTTCTTTTGGAGAACATCCTCCTATATGCCATGTAAATTCTGATCAACACTAGCTAGGAATTCTCTGAATGGATGGCATTTTAAAATCAAGGCAACACTCACAATAAAAAAACTAAAACGTGATACAACAAACCCATCACCAACCTAGGACAAATCAAGGGAATAAACACAACACTTTGTAAGAATTTTCAATAAGTGCATGTGGCCTTCAATTTCATGTCCTTCATCACACGGTGTCTTCGCATTTTTCAGTCATTTTCTTGTTGTGGTCTCTTCACATTATATGGTTACAAGGGGATTTGGGAGCTTGATTTGCTGAAGCCTTTGTGGTTACTCAGTTGTTCTTGTGGCTGCAATGTATCATTGCTTGGAGGTGCCACTTTATCAAACCCGAGGATCCCTTCCTCAGGGGTTTGGATTTCAATTCAAGTTTGTGTTCCATTTTCTGTTGGCCTCACTCAAAATCTTTGAATTTTGTAAACAGTGTGCCTGGTCCATTGGGCTATGGAGATGTAGGTATGGCTTGTTCTAGGGCTTCAATCCTTTCTAAGTTTAAGGAAAACATGGTCATTGGTGGTGTTGTCTGCTGACATATAGGGCTGGGTGTTGTGTCTCTGTGGCATCTTAGCATTGTTTGGACTGTTTTGAGGACAAATCAAACATGGAGTTGCAAGAGGTGTCAGGAGAACCCAAAACACCAACGAACGTGGGGGATATTAGTGTGTTTAGTAAGGAGCTATTAGTGATTTACCAATAACTTCAGGATCTCAAAGCTTTTAGTCTGTATTTGAGGATGGTCCTGAAACATTTCCTAGTCACCCATACTAGGGGCAAGTTGGAGGTCACTAGCACCTTCATCTTGCCTTCATTGGTGGATTGTGTGTTAGAAAGAGCAGTTTCGCAAGAAATCATCCATGCTATGAGGTTTTAGGTTTTGGGTGATGGAATTGGTTGGTTAAATGCCAAGAAGAAAGTGTCAGCTTGGGATGTGTCCAAGGAGCCGGGAGGGGAACAGTGGATGGCATTGGAAGTTTTAGAGTAGCACCAGGGCTTATATCATTTGACAAACTTGAACATTAACATGAACCTTGTGACTTAACGTGCTGGTATGCTGATCTCATGCCAATGTTAACAGCAGATTGCTGTCACAAATTTTCAGAAATTTATCTTCTTCCTTGTTGGTCTTGTGTGTGTGTGTATATACCTACGTTACCAGGAGACCCGTCTCCTACCCCCTGAGACGCGTCTTCGGTGCCGGAAACGTCTCCGGAAACTTACTGATGCACATGCCACTTAGATTTAATATTATAAGCAATTTTAATTTCAATTTTTGTTCAATTTTAAATTTAACGTTAAACTTTACGACTGTTCTTCTTTTCAAAGTTCTATGTCATGATACTCTCTAGAAATTGTTAAATTATATAAAAAAAAATTTGGTGTCTCGAAGTACCCCCTCTCCTATTTTTTAAAATTAGGCGTACCAGTACCGGTACCAGTACCAGTCTCCAGCGTCTCCAAGTATCCCCGTTTCTTGGTAACCTTGGTATACACATATGAGGTAACAGGGCCTCAGCCATAGAGCATAATAAAAAACTTCTAGTTTGTGTGACAGCAATCTAAATCTGGAGGCTGACTACATTGCTAACCCATTAACTAGGAGTCAATGTGTTACATATATAGAGAACAATGAATCCAAAGTTTATATCAATTTTTTAAATATCAATATTCATGCCATCAACATCAATCTTATGAGTGGTGACATGACCTCTGACACCACATCATAACAGTGTCAACATGTAATGTCCCCAGTTTTAGGCTCTCTAGCAATGCAGTTCTTGCTGACTTTTTGGGTTTCTGTCAACTTGTTAAGGGGGTAATTTGTTGTTGCCAGTGAGCTCAAACGGTTTAGAGCAAAGATGAAAAACTCTTAATCGGCAATCTTTTGGCCCAAAATTTTTAAAAAATCTGGATTCCTCAAAAAATCGGCAAATTTATCGAACATTTGAAAATATATAATTTCTTAAAATATTCTTAAAAAAACACACATATACACTAAATTTATAGAACATAACATATTACTGGTTTCAATCATATATAAATCAACTTAAAATGTAAAAAATAAAAATATATTACATTAATTTTAAAAAACTAAATTAACTTTAATTATAATTTATAATAAAAATTTAATAAAACAAAATATCATTTAAAAAATATAAATAAATATTACATGATAAGATATTTAAAAAAAAAATTAAATTAATACCTTTATATAAATAAGGGTCTCGAATCTTTCAAAGATTTTTCAAATGAATATACATGCAACTTAGGGAACTTTAAGTTTTTTAAAATAAAATAACTGCCCACTACTTGAGTCCCTTGAAGAAGTGTAACGACCAATATCGCCAAAAATTTTGTTCATTGTTGGAGGGAGGAAGCCAATAAAATCGCAGAAACTTCTGTTTAAGAACGGAAAAATGACAAGCAACATATAGAAATGGGATGACGAGCATACAAATGGTCTATCGTTTCCCTCGTCGCAATCATTTCACCGTTATCTCTGCTCTCCTTGTCAATTCCATCTTAAATTGGTGCACATTTTTCAGTTTTCACCAACCCTCTTCACCATTATCGTGATTTTTTACATTTTAGTCGTGATTTTATTGCGATTTTTTGCATCTGAAAATTGCGAAAATCGTCTCTGATTTAAACGACGATTAAATCATCTGCATTATTGACTCACAATAAATAGCGATTTAGGCGATTTTTCAACAATTTTTCCATCCTTGGTTTAGAGGAATCATATGATGCTTTCAAATGTTATTTTTGGCTTCTGGTTTGGGTTCCAAGATTCTTGGAGGAAGCGTCTATTTTTAGTAACTCGCACAATTGGGTTTGTTTATCATCTTTCATCATTGGGATCACTCTTATGTAGTCATATTTCAATTCCAATGCATTTTGACCATTGTCCTTAATTGGGTGTATTATTGAGCTATATTTATTTAATTTCATTAAGGTTTCTATTTTAATTAAAATAATTTATTGCACACCTTAGTGTTATAGCTCGTTAGAAAGAGAACAAAAAGTTTTAACTGTTGACTTTAAGTGCTGAAAATGTTTAAAAAGTAAATTAAATCACTTTTTAGAGTTAAAAGACTTAATAAATTAATGAAATGATTTTAAAAGGGAGTTTTTGGAAAGTCCCCTAAAACGCTTATAAAAAGGGGGATGGAGAGCTCATTCGGTACGTTGAGTTTATTATTTCTGATATCTGTTTGAGAAAACCCTTCGTGGTTCTGGAGATTTGGACTTGGTCCAATTAGCCTTTTTGGGGACAAAAACCCTCTTGAAGAAGATTAGCTATAGCAGTGAAAGATCTACTTTGGCTGGTATTTGTTGGAGATATCTTATAGGTATTTCACAATGCATTTCAGATTTGAGATTTCTTGTGTGGATTCTTTTAGTGACAAGATTGCAAGAGGACTCAGAGGCAACATTTGATAAATTATTCCTGGCGTGGATTAATCTCTATATTCCTAGCATGGATTAATACTTCGTATTTTGTGTGAGACTTTGGGTTGATTTGGCATGCGATTTTGAGACTCAACAAATCTCATTTCTTGGCATGGTTACCTTATTTTTGGCGAGGGATTCAAGTTTTCTTGGTTTGTTTATCTACTTTTTGGCATGAGATTTTGTAGTCTTTGGCGGCCCTCCTCATTGTGCCTGGCATGTGATGTTTGTGATGCTGGTCGTGTGACTACATTCTAGCCTTTGTAGTTTGGCGTGAGACTAAAAGGGTTTGGCATCCATCTGGTGGCACATGTGGTGTTAATCTTTTTTTTGGGGTGGAAGCTGAAGACTTGGACATGGCCTCTTTCATGGTTGAAGTTCTTTATCATCTTTTGTGTGGAGATTTGGACTTCTTGCTTCCTGGCGTGGACTCTAAATTTAGCTGCAATTCATGAACATTTGTAATGGTAAATGCCTATCTCTTAAGATTATATCTTTCTTGGCATGAGGAACTATTTACAGCTAGGTGTGGGATTACTAGTTTCTTGTGCTCTGCTGTAAAGTATTTCAGAATAATATCAGATTTAATTTTGCAGCAATAATGTCAGAGAATATTTTCATATGATATTCATATTGTGTTGTATATTGCTTTAATTGAATTCCTTGTACTTCTTCTGTTGTTATAAGCAATTTCTGTCAATGCATTATTATGGTCAAACACAACAAACCAGTAAAACATGAGTCTGAAAATATAACCTCTTTGCAAGCCAACTGTTTGACAAAATAACTCAAGGTAAAGTGCAAAAAAATTAGTAGCAAACAGGGCAGCACTTTACCTAACAATGTTAGATTATTTACTAAATACAACTTATCTGATGCTCTCTAGAATGAAAAAAACAACTGAATCAGGCATTATGTCTGTATTCCAAAAGGATCTGGCATATATGCTCACTGCCAAATTCAGGGATCGCTTATCTTCTCATCTCCCTCTTCGAATCATGAACACGTACTGGCTTAGGTTTTGATCTGTACAGATCAGGAAAAGAAACAGAATGCCAGAAAAAAAAGATTGCTGCAGAAGATACAGGGATTTTTTTTGTCATCATATAGCCATTTATGTCAATCAGAATAATCAAGTCCATCTACTTGAATGTTATGTGTTCAATGAGTCCATAATATGCTTGATGGGCATCTTCTAGGAAATAAATTTGTTTCATCCTGCACAACACAATCATTCTGATATTTTCAATTGCCTTGTTTTTGGTTATCATGCTGCTTCTGCTAGCTCATGCACACTCTCTCTTTTTGATTTAGGCAAGACCATCCTGGTCCTTAGAGCTAGCCATGGCTACTTGGTGAAAATTTAGCAGGTAAATCAGGGTTGGAAGGCAGATTAAGGCACAAAATGTACAGACAACTACAGGAACCCTAGCACCCAAATTAAATATTTTCAGATGCATATCTCTAGTTTTCCTATCATATTTCAAGCAACAAAACTAAGAGTAGCACACAGTCAATATTTACCAAACTGAAGTAGAAAAAGTAGGCATTGCAGCAAGTTTACCTGATTTTTTACTGCCCGTCACCAATAAAATATTCTTCTGAAAAATCATCTCCTCCATGTTGTGTAATACAGACAAATTAGAATAAATTAAAGGCTCCACGTATCAGTGACCTGCCTTAAAGGATTTTAAAGTTGAATGCTATTTTGACAACTTGAGCCTCCTTTGCTGCTCTGCTTCATATTGGTGGAATTAGAGTAGAACGATATATCTTAGGCTTAAAAGGCTCTTTGCAGATCAAATGTGAGGGCTTAATGTAATGTCCCCTCTTGTTAATTACCCTAGTTTTGCCCTAGATCACTATTCTTAGTTAATAAGGGAGGGTTAGAGAAAGAATACCTTTATCTTTTCAAAGGAAAATCCTGCAATAAGTTAGAAAACAGCATACAGTCATAACACATAAAAGTAAATAGCATTTACAAATTAAACTATAAATTCAGAAATCACGAACACAAATCACAACTTGCTATTTGATTGTAAGATTCTCTAAGCTAATTAAAGCAACCCATAATCATGGTAAGCTAGGATGGGTAATATGATGATAATCATGGTAAGCTAGGATGGGTAATATGATGGGGTGTCCTTATGACCCTCTACCTGTTGTGACCATTTCACACATCGCCCCATTTGAAATGGGGACCCCCTCTTTTTGCTCGTTTTTCACTCGCTTTTCGCTTCGCTTTTAGGATTTTGTTAGACGGTTAGTTGTCTGGATTTAGGGTTAACCCTTAGGGTTTTAATTGCCATCTTTTCAGGCCAGAATCCAGTCAATTTTGAGAGCTTTTGAGCTTCCTTTCGTAGGATGCAAATTTTGAATGCAATGTTTTCGCCAAGTGGTCTATTTTCAATTGGAATTTTTGAATGCAGAGCTTAAATTTGTCTAAGTGTTGATGATGAAATGTGAATTTTTGTCCAATTGAATATTTTCAACCAAATTTTGAGTTTTTTGATTTTTGATCCCGGGCATTGGAAATGATTTGTTTTCGCCTTGTGAAGTGATGAAATGTATAAAATCATGTTATTTTGGCCTGTAGGAGCAAAATCGCTCCTGTCCCTCAGTGAAGGACCGGAGCTCGTTTTCGAATATCTTACTATTCCTGCAGGGTCAAGATGAGTTACGAATTGGAAGTGATCAAGGAAGGCGTGATCTTTCCGTTGAATATAAATTGAAGATTTTCATGAGCACGGAAATGCCTCCAGGGGTCAAGTTCGCTCCTGTCCCTCAGTGAAGGACCGGAGCTACAAATCAAATTTTGCTTTGTCCTTGCAAGATTTTGACGACTTGACAATTTGAAGAGGTCCAAGGGAAGATGTTTTATCAAATGAATATAACTTGAAGAGCAAACATGAAGAAAATGGTCCAGAATGCCAAAATCGCTCCTGTCCCTCAGGAAGGGACCAAGGCGAAATACATTGTAGCTCCCGTCCCTCTCCAAGGGACCGGAGCGATATTTTTCATAAGGCGAGATTCAGGCAAAGATCAAGTCAAGATTGTGTTTGAAGGCAAGAAAGACGGTGAAATGAATTCATTGAATACAAATTGAAGATTTTGAAACGTCAACAAGGGTCCCAAAATGCCTAGTTCGCTCCTGTCCCTCAGGAAGGGACCAGAGCGATTTTTGTTATAGATGATTTTCTTGCTAAATTGCAACCGGCCTCAAGGCATAGATGAATGGAATGGAACATGACGAATCCGTTGAATATAAATTTTGAAGATGACGAAGTGAAATAAGGCCTACAGAGCTAGAATCGCTCCTGTCCCTCTCCAAGGGACCAGGGCGATATGATGGTTATATTGCTTCTTATTCAAGTTCAAGACATTCCAAGACGAGGAACAAGGTGGCAAAGGCGTTTCAAGGCATTTCAATCAAGCACGAAGTTACAAAGGTCGTCACGTTGAAGGAATTTGCACTCAAATCCCCAGTTTGCTCCTGTCCCTCAGGAAGGGACCAGAGCGAAATTTGTATAAGGACATGAAATTTGAAAGTTGATCACGTCCCAAGTATCCAAGGGAATCGAAAAGGCTTCATTCTACACGATGAAGACAATTGCAAGTTGAACAAGGTAAAGACAAGCTCAAAATGTTGAACTTCGCTCCTGTCCCTCAGGAAGGGACCAGAGCGATGTTGAAGGTATTGACCGATTCATGCAAAAATCACGTTAAGACAAGGCTTCACAAGGTCATACAAGGTTCAAGGCGTCTTTTGAAGGTGATATATCAAAGTTTGGAACGTCCCAATGTTATCAATTAAGCTAAGGAGTCTATATCGCTCCTGTCCTTTGGACAAGGACCAAAGCGATTTCATCAAAAACATTCATGCTCCTTCAAAATCAAGACAATGCAAGGATTGGTGAAGTTAAAGATGACCTTTGGAAGACAATGAACAAAGAACGAGGATCAAATGTTTACAAATTTGAGCCAGGACATGGAGATCGCTCCTGTCCCTCTCCAAGGGACCAGGGCGATATTTGCCAAAACACATGATATCCTTTGAAGATCACGTTAAGATAAAGTCGCACATGTTTTTAAACATCATTTGGAAGGCGATGCAAAGGGAAATGGACGTTAAATATCACCGATTTGAGCTTAAAATGGAGAAAGACAAGGATTGCTCCTGTCCCTCTCTAAGGGACAAGGGCGATGATCCTTTAAACATCGAAATGTCTTGTGAAAAGCAAGTGGGACGAGCATGGGATGAACAAGCAAAATTATTATTCATCATACAAGGAGAAGTTAGAATCAAAAACGATGAATTTCAAGCTAGAAGACATGGATCGCTCCTGTCCCTCTCCAAGGGACAAGGGCGATGATCCTCTAAACATCAAAATGCCTTGTAAAATTCAAGCAAAATGAGCGTGGAATGAAGGAATGACATTGTTTGTCCATCACAACGAAGATTGAAGTTCGAAGTTACAAAGATTAAGGAGAAAAGAATGGATCGCTCCTGTCCCTCTCCAAGGGACCAGGGCGATATTACATTCAAGGGCATCCCTTCACACATGCAAGTCAATCAAACTCGAAGGACCTGACAAAAATGATGATTTGAACGTAGAAATGTAGAGGTTGAACGTCAAAAATGCAAAAATCGAGACCAACATGATGGATCGCTCTTGTCCCTCAGGAAGGGACCAGGGCGATGAGGTACGTATACTTCATTTTCAAAATATTTTGGCGCTCAAATAAACATTTTTGAATTTATTTAAATGCTAGCAAAATCGATATTCTAATTAAAAATGGCATTTAAATATTGCGCTTGGTATTAATTAATTATTTTTTTTGCCTTGTAAAAAATCGAAGTTTATTAATTAAAAACGATGGCATTTAATAATTGATTATTAAATTAATTAAAAAATTAAAAAGAGCGCTTGGTTTGGAGAGTCGGCCTTGTTATTTTATTTAAAATCGTTTTAATTGCTATATTTTTTATAAAAGTCGGCCTTGGGGGTGAGTGGAGAGATGAGCGCTATAAAGGGAGAGTGAAATCTTCATTTTCACATCATCATTTTACCTATCTTACATGCGATTTTGAGGAAGAAGGTGCGAAATTGTGTTTGAAAGTGCGATTTGGAGTTTATTAATCAAGGGTGGTGCAAACTATCAATCCAAGGTGGCGCTAGTAACTTCCAAGGTGGTGCGAATCTATATTGAGCAAATTTGCCAAGGCTTGAAGATCACGTTAAAGGGGAATTTGAAGATCACGTCAAGGACCCAAAAGGTGGCGAAATTATTATCTTGAGGAGATCACGTTGAAGACCATCTATACCTCAATTTTGCCTAGGCGAATTTTGTCCTTTTTGCATTCTAGAGTTAGCTCTCTATTGAGGTATGGCGATTTGATTTTATTGTTTTATTTATTCATCGTCATATTTTAAATTTTGAATTATTTTGAATTTTGAATTCCTAGCTCAATCGTTTTATTTTAGGAAATGATAACTCAAAGACTTATCATGAAGTTTCCTAAAATATTCTCTAATCTATGTTATTTATTGCAAAATCTAGCTTCTCATTATGAAATGTTGTGTAGGTATGGCGACCCCGAAGGCGGGAGCATCCACCAGTCGCTCAGCTCTCATGAAAGAAGATCAGAAGACCGAAGAAGTGGAGACCAAGATCGTGTCGAAGTGGAGCAACATTGGAGATACAAACTTGGGGAACTTAAGCACGAAGAAGTTTCGAGAGGTCCCTTACATTGGCAAGCCATCACCTGTCGCCCGGAGAATAATCGAGAGTGGCATCATTAAGGCGGCCGGCTTTCCTCCAGCTGTTCAGTGCCACGAGTTGATGATCGAGTGTGCTCGTCACTATGATCCACAGTCCAGGACGATCGTGTCCAAAGAGGGAAACACTTTGGCGTACCTTTCAGAGGAAGCTATAAGTGAAGCTTTCCATCTTCCAGAGCATAGGGACATGATATACAAGAGCATAGAAGGAGCCAGATCAATGTACGAAGATGATCCAGATGCTTGTCTAAGCATTATCAATAAGAACTGGCTACTTAAGAGCCGTCCCCGTCTGAGCAAGGTCCCGAACACACCGCACAGGATTGATTTCCAGGAGGAGTACAAAGATTTGATTACCATGCTCAACCGAGTTACAGGAGCCCCTCATGCCTTCTATTTTGAGAAGTGGATGTTTTACTTCATCCAGGTGATTGTTCAAGGGAAAGGTACGATACATTGGGCTAGGATGATTAGCCATTGCTTGGACGTACAGTTGAGGAGACTCAAGGCTACTAAGTCCTTCCACATGAGTTCATATGTCATTTATGCCTTGATTAGGAGTGTTGAATACGCAGGACTACCTCACAGAGGAGTGATTGGAAGAGGACCCGGCGAGGTCAGAGCTTGTGATTCCTATGCCTACTTGCATCATCCACCAAGGAGCAACTATAAGTTGGTTAACGATACTTTCACGATGAACATCACCAGGACGTTGCAAGGTGGAATTCACAACAGGTTATCTCAGGATGCCCAGGAATTCATAAAGAGGTACGGTGCTTGGTTCATTCAGTTTCCGAAGTTCACTTATATTAGAGTGCATGGATGTCCTTTACCTCCATACATGTTGCCGAGATATCCGACAGACAGAATTGTGTTACTTGAAGTAACAAGACAGTTGGCAGCATATGTGAAGGCATTCAGAACAGACATCAGAATGGAGTTCCAGTACCTATCATTTTGGGTAATTCAGTTGAGGTATGTCCTAATGCTTTAGCCATGGATGACGCAGAGAAGGAGTTAGCCTTGTATTCTTTTTCATCTTTTGCTTTGAGAGAAAGCTTTGATCCACATGGACATTTAGAGGAGACAGTCGGCAGGAAGTTTAGACATGAGTACCAGATTGAAGATTTTATGATGAATCTCTTAGATGATCTTGAAGTGAAACAGAAAATGCATTCTAGATTGCCTTTGGATTTCATCAGGAAATGCAGGATTTACAGAGTGGCCGACCAAGCTCAGGACAGTGGCAGACATATCCAGTCTTCCTATGATAGAGAAAGCAAATCAATAAGGTTGGATTGGAATGAGCCCGAGGTCGTGGATTTAGATGCTTTGATGGCACCAGTCTTGTCTTGTACTCGCAGATGGGTTGACATTCAGCATCAGAAGTTGGGAGAACAAGGCATAGCTATGTTTTTCACTTTGGAAGAGAAACCTGCTGAAGGTGGAGCTAGTGTGAGTGAAGGCAATCCTAATCCTAGAAATTCAGGTGAAGGAAACCTTCGATGTGCCAGTGAGGGCAATCTCCATTCAAGAGGTTCGAAGAGGAAAGAGAGACCTGGAAAGAGAGAGTCTTCCAAGAAGAAACAAGAGGCTAACAGAGATCGATCATCCGGTACTTCTTCTAGACCTGAGAAGAGAACAATTCAAGTGGAAGAATCCATGGAGTCGATGGTACAGAACGATAGGCAGGAAGAAGGACAGGCACGGCATGGTTCACCCGATGGATCTCTCCAAGACTATGTGTTAGATGAAGACAAAGAAGACAATGAAATAACATCTCCTCCCAAACAGGAAGAAATAGTGCATAAAGAGATTCAAGTTCAAGAAACCAGATCGATTATCCCAGATTGGTTGAAGGAAAGATTAACCAAGGTGATCGTAGTAGAGGACGAGGACAATGCAATTGATTTAGAGAGCCTTGTTGGACGCTCACATGAAGTAACAGAAAAGAAGAAGGCTACCAAGATGTCCAAGATGATTCGAGATGAGACTGGATCTAGAAAACTGCAGATAGCTACACCGGCAGCAGACAAATATGAAGGTGAGATCCTAGCAGAAGAATATGATATACAGACTTTTGAGTTAGGACCACCCACAGCAGAGCAGACTTTAGATGATGCTACTGATTCATTTGAAGCATTGAAAGACAAGCTTAGAGAAGAAATGGAGAAGAATAGAAAGCTTGAGAGAGAGGTCGGTGCATGGAGGACATATTTCAATCACATCAATGAACCTTTGGGATGTCAGGATCCAGTTAGATCACCAGTGCAAGCATTGCCGCTTCAATCAATCAATGAAGCAGAAACATTCAGGAACATGGTCCAACGTACAAGTAATTGGATGGATAGATCTCATGCAATGGCTATAGAGTTTGTAACAAGGATGATGAAGATTATTCATCAAGCTATCCAGGTTCTTGAGATGATCCACAATTTGATGATAACAGTAGCTGCATTCGCCCATACCAAGGATGTTATCATTCCTGTCTTGAAAGTTATTAGACACACATCAAGGAAGATTTTAGCGCAGGAGAAGATCTTGGAGGGAGAACCTCACAGTTTATTCCATTGGTCAACCTTACTCCATATGAAGAATGTTTTCTTCGAAGACATCAGTACTAGATGTGGCCAAGTTGAGGAGGTGATCAATCCGATCCAGGACAGAGTATTTGAGGTACTTCGTACCATTCTTGGCAGAAGGATCGAGGTCGAGACAGATGTGGATATGCAGGAACTAGAGGATAGAATCAAGATCATCTTTTGCAAGGACGCAAATGTTACAGATGAGCAATATGATCAGATGTTTGCCACCATGCTCTTGATTGAAAGAACAAAGGAACTTGAATCTACTTGGGACGCAGCTCTTCTAGATGCATTCGATCAGGTCATCCACTTAGAAGAGAGTATGAAGAATCTTCTCGAGATTCCAATCGCAGAAATCGAAGGAATCGTTTCAAGATTCATTGCATATGCTAAGAAAGAGAATTGGAAAGGGAATAAGATTCTAGATGAAAGGTTGTTACAGATGACATGACATCTTAGTTCTCATTGGTTTATGTCTCCTAGGTTTTTGTGCCAAATTTAATATTTGGCTATGCATTTAATATTGTTCAGTAAAAAGGAGGCCATTTGTAACAAACCCTAATTAGGGTTTGGGTGTCATGATCTTGACCGTTGATCTATTTTCGATCTGGACCTTTCATTGTAACTGGGGATGCTATTTATACCCCCATTTTTCATTTCATTTGGTAATAGTTAATAGTTAATAGTCAATAGTTGATGTAATAGAGAAGAGAGATAGCTAAGAGATTAGAAATTAGAAGCAATTTTATTTTGTAGCAAGATTGAGTTTGAAGAGAGAAATTCAAGCAATTGTTGTATATGATGACTTGGAAATCAATAGAATATTGAAGTTATGGTGTTTTGTTGCAACTTTCTTGGTTATCTTCATGGTTGTTCAATCTACTTGAATCATGCTCAATCAAGGTAGTGTGTTAGTTTGAAGGACATTGTGTGAGACTTGATCTTTGGTAGGATTCGTAATCCAAACCACTAGCTTCTTGCTGATTGTAGGAACGCCTTGCGTGGTCGACTGGAGATATTTGAATCACTTAACCTTCAATCATTATTGTATCTTGGATATGTACCTTCGTGGTACTGTCTTTGATCTTTGATGCGTTGAAAACCATTTGTTACCATAGAAGATCGCATCAATTTCAATTGAGTTGTTATTTTATGGCAAAATTGAAGTTGGTTGAATTTTGCCAAGTCTTGTCCACATGAAGTCATTCTTAGGGTTAGACTAGATTAGACCTCTTGCAAACCCTATCCCTTTGTCATTTTTTGAAAGCTTCTTTAATTTAGCAAAGACTTTCGGAGTGTAAGGCCCCTTGAGGACACAGCAAATCACATCATACCACTGGAGCTTACCCACACGTAGAGACCCTACTAACCAGAACATTGGAGTCATCCTAACTGATCCTTCATGCGAATCTTCAGCAGTTAGCGACTTTATTCAAGAGAGGATAAGATGCCTTTAGGTATTTTATTCTGTGTATGATGGTGTACAAAATACACGTCAACACTACCCTAGGCCCAAAGGCAGTGCACCCACACCCCCCTTTGGCCTCATGTGGCCCATGCCATACATATGAGGTGGCATACCTAGTGAGCCATCCTTATAACCGTTCCCCCTCAATCATGTCACCTTCTCCTGCTTACATGATTAGACATACATAGTTGAGTCCATGGTGCAGAGGATAAGGACTTCTCCTTATAGGGTGCCCAGAAAGTCTAACCCTCTAAGCCAAAAGGCAGAACACCTTCGCCCTCCTTTGGCCTCATGTAGCCCATATCATACATATGAGGTGGCGTGCTTAGAGGTGACCCCAACACCATTCCCCCTATTTAGGATTCCTCCCTTCTCTTACCATGATGGGATACATATATAAATTATAGAGAGCCTTCTATCTTTACTCATTACAATTACTGGCAGCCATGTTCTAATAAATACAGAAATGTATTATTGATCTTTAATATCAATGAACTGCTTAACCATTATTTAGTGATTAATTACTTAACTATAGTTGATTACTCTAAAGATCAGATGCTCTTCATAACAAGGAAATGTGCCAGATTGGCCTATTTCTGAATGTAGATTTTCTAGCATATTTTCCCTTCAAGACTCAGGGCTATTTATCATCCTCTTGATTGCTGAGTTGATCTTTGTATCTCCTCTTTGGGAGTCGATGAGTCACCCTTTCCTTATGTATATCTTGAGTTGTTAAGGAAGTATCCTTTTCTGATTGGTGCCTCCTCTTAATTAATCCTTCCATTTCACCCTCTCAATCATATTTCATTATTAATGAAACTGCTGTTAATAGACATCGATCATTATGTATAATTACCTCCTATCCCACCTAACTTGCTATTAGTTTGAAGACGTCATATCTAGGGTCGATATCTGAGGGGAATTGTGAAGCCTTATGTTGTAAGATGATTCACAAAATGATCAAGGTTGACTGGCATCATGACTGGGACATGACAGTCCCCATGCATACCACCAAGAACAAGGGTGTTACTGCCTGTAACTTAATAACGGTTCTGATCTGATCTGATCTGATCGATAGTGATCCCACTAGATTCTTTTGATTCCTTTCCTTTATATCTCTCAAAGTGAGGGAGGGGTCACACCTCTTCATCATGTACACCCTTTGGCAAGAGACACACCCTTTCACCCCTCGAAAGAGTGCAACTCTTCATTATTTCTGCTCTTTTGAAAGGGGCACAACCTTTCACAATCAGATCTGCCCTTCTTATTTAAATCAGATCTGCACTTCTGATTCCCAAATTATCCCTCCTTCGAATGAGTTCTCTTCTCCCTTTTATACCTCATATTTGGGGGAGTCACAACTTATCATTTCATGCCTTCTGAACATTCTTTAACTTAGTTAAACTTTAATTATATTTAGTTATATTCTTTTATATTTTAATTAAAATTTTTTTTTTATTCTTTTGTATTTTAATTTTATTATTAAATTCAATTATCAAAGTGGGGACATTACACTCAATGAGTCGGTACATTTATATATTTTCCTCATAAATAATGATACTTGGTAGGACATGAATAGAGTGAAAGGGTACACTTATCTTTCCAACTTCGCCCACTCCCTGCTGGCCTTGTAAAGTTGTTAATCCTGATTACTTATATTCATATCTGATTCTATATCTTTTTTTCTGAATTATATATCATTATTCAATTTTTTTTTTAAAAGGTAATTTATCTCACGACTGAATTATTTTACTAATTTTCCCTATACTCTGCAAAGGGTGCAGAGTCTGCACACCCTCGTTAGCAAGGAGGTCAGCCATTGTTTCCATTTGCTTTACCTTACTCATCTTGATATATAGGTGAAATTTTGAAGTATTTCTGCAATTCCTATGATCACATTCTTAAATTGCCGATTTGGGCAATTCTTCTTTTTAACTACTTCTATTTTCAACTTAAATTTCCTTCGATTGCCAGATCTCTCCATCCCCGAGCCAAGGTGATTCTTAGGCCCCTTGTCAGATAATTGGTGGTTTTTAAATAATCTTCAGCATATGCAAATAAGGCTGACCCTTAATAAGCTCTGAATGTTCTTTTTGAATGGTCAGAATAACCTTTGGCTGCTCTTTAAAGATTAGATTTGAGTCATCTCCAGAATAGTGGTATCCATTTGACCATACCTTTATGAATAACTTTTATGATCGACCCTTTAGATTGGAACCAATTACTTGTATATTATTATCCTTGGTATTGATTATTTTTGCTAACTAGAGTTTGTTGTGAACATGTTGGCCAACTTGTAAAGGAAGCAATTCAAAATTTATGTTTGTTGAAATTATGTAAATGATGACCTTGTTGCATAAATTTTGATGTCATGGTTCAGATGAGGAGCAAAAAATGACATTTGGATATCTCATATCTCTAAAGGATTCCATCTTTTCGTAGTTTTTTTTTAATATTTTTTTTAACATTTTTTAAGCTCCTATGATTTTGGAGGTACATTATTTGGCCTCTTGAAGACTGTAAAAATATCTACGCTAAATATTTAAGGGTTCCATTCATCATATAAATGAGAAAAATAAGCAAGAGAAGAATGTTGGATAGCTGATTCTATAAAGGATGAACCTAGTCTAGGATTAGTCTTACAAAAAGATTGTGATAATAACCTCAATCATTTGGTTGATTTATGGTTTTGTTTCTTAAAATTTGTAATATCTTTGTTTAACTTGTCTAGTGGGTTGAAGTCAGTGTTCCATGCAGACCTGTCCCCAACTAAAAAAGTGAAGCTTTTGAGATTGGGACATTTGCCCCCCTAGCTACTTGTAGTTGCAGACATTCTTTAGACATCCCTAGCGTGTCTAGCTCATTATGGGACACTAGGGCTTCTTAAGGTCTCTAGCATGGGTAAGAGACACTTGGACATCCTCAAAGGTCTCAGGGGCATTGAGGAGTTCTCCTGCCTACCTTATGTTGTGATAAAGATTTTGATTTGTGTCAAAGAACAAACAAACAATCCGATGACATGTACAAATAGTTGTCCTCGGAAGAAAAAGGGAATATTTACATGGTATTGGAGACATATTAGACTATCAAAGCAACTATTATTGTTTTTGTTTACTTCAATGCATTCTCCTTTATCTTAATTTTAGGAAGTTGGTGATTAAATATTTCTTAGTATGTTTTATTGTCATCTTGGGGCTACTAGAAAGTGGAGAAAGCAACAAGGTGGGGTGCTTGTGGATGCTATCAAGTTTCCATGAAAGTTTGTGAATTTTTTTTATTGCAATAAGAAGTTTTTAAAAATAGAGAAGAAAATAAATAAAAGATTCAATAAAGACGAGATACTTGTGTTGGTGTGAATAAGATTTTGTACCAAGTAAAGGTTTTGTATCTAGCTAGTTCCTAGTAGGGGACTTATTCATATGACTTTAGTTTACTTAGGTCTTAGGTGTTTGCAAGAAGTCTTAGTTGTCTAGATACGATCTTATCATATCTTATCTTTATGACTTTTTTTTAATTCTAGTTACCTAAGTCATTTAATATTTGACCTTTAGTTGTCTCATAACATAGGATTAAGACACATGTCACGATCTTGTCTAATCCTATGTCTCAACCTTGTCTTTATAAGCATGGCCATCTCATTGTATATTTCATATTCAATTCATCATTCAATTCTTGCATCCATAATCAAGCAAGCTATTCTTGTCATTCTCTCTCTTGTGGAAGTTATTTTGGTCTTGTAGGGTTCCTTGGGGTGTTGAGGAGTCACAATTAACTCCTCTATCTTGTTTGTCAATTGCTCAACCCTCAGCATTTAGATTGGTTAGTTTCCCTAACTTCATTGTTAGTTTTTTGAAGAATGAAGATTCAATTATAAATAATGAAGATTTGGTGTTGGAGAAAACATGGGATTATTTATTAATTAGTTTAATAAATAAACATTAATAATATTAAAAATTATAACTATATATGTATATGTGTCTATGTATATATGTATACTAAATGTGTAGCTATATGTAATATTTTCGCCACCAATTGTTGTCCCCAAAATTTGGCCCATAAACCCCCCATCCCCAGAAGTCACCCTTATGTTCCCCCTCCCCTATTCAAGAATGATGACATTCTTGTCTTTTTTTTGGATTAGATATCATATAATCATTACATAGCATCAGGAAAATCTGAGTTCAGCAGTATCAAGGCACCAAGGGAAGGTGCATGCACAAAAGTATACAGTTAACGGGCACCTCCACTATAAGAAGGATGATTACATTAGATATACATATTTGCAACCAAAAAGCATTAGAGAACTAGGTAAATAAGATTTCAGAATCCGGTGAAGAGTTGTTTCCTAGTGGGGGGATCCAAGCCACCCACCCCAAGTTTCCATCCTGCCACACTTCCACCCGACCATCAAGTATGGCGTGTTTGTGGGGGTGAGAGGTGTGTTCATGAATCAGATCCGCTTCCTCCTGAGTGATCTCCATGTGTATTTGTCTACGCTCCATGTGCCTCACAAAGACCATTAGTGCTTGCTCAAAGGCGGCCTTGCCCAGTTCATCCCTCTCCCAAGTGAATCCATGAGATAACTCTCGGATGTAAACAGTAGTAGCCCCTTCCTTGATCCATCTATCAAATTTGTCCGAGTCCAACTTAAGTACAACAGTGACCTGCATAGAGATAGAGTAAATAATGAGTCTCCTAAGAGACTCAGTGAGGTGCCCGGTACTGTTATTAAAGATGTCATCATTACAATACTTCCATATGAGCCAAAGAACCTCCAAAGAAAAACAAGACCAAAAGATATTTGCAATTTTCCTACAGCCCTTGATATAGCCTAGAATAACATGTATGTTTTCAACAGAGTTAGATTCCAAATTAAAGCCAAACAATCTCCATATTTCTTTTGCAAAATGGCATTCAAAAAATATACGTTTCATAGTTTCAGGTACTCTGCATATGTTACAGTTTAGGAAATTACCCTCCTTATCTTTTATGGGGAGTTTATTTAATAGCAGGCGCCAGCCAAAGAATTGTTTTTTTGGTTCATTATGAGCCATCCAAAATTTACACAGCCTATCTTTCCAGTCCTTTGGTTCCCAGTTTAGACCCCAACATCTATTAAGGTGCAAAAAAATGGTATCAACCTTGGTAAGTGAAGAATAGATGCATTTAGCTTTCAGGGAGGGGAGAGGAGTGCCATCAGTCCAGCAAAGTGCAAAGAAGGGGGGGGGTGGAGGAGAGGGGGGTGAGAGGGGGGGAGAGCAGAGGATAAAGCCATTTTAAGTATGTTATAGGTCCTGCTTTGGGATATCGAGATAGAGAAGGTAAGTTTCAGCTCCTCCCATGATCTCAATTGGCCATTCTCAAATAACTGCTCAAAATATTTAATACCCATATTGTGCCATTTCAGTGCAGAGCAGCCTTGGAGAACAGCTAATGGTTTTCCATTATGGAATAGATTCCACCATATTGATCTGTTATCGACAATATGTCCCTATATAGTGCCATTCACTTTGATATGTACCAAGTGCTTCACCTGTTCCCAAGCTTTTCATAATGACTTAAAGACATCAGAACCAGCCGGGGATACCTCAGTCTATCCAAGAAGAAGGTCAAGAATGGGGAGATCTTTCCATTTCTTGGCTTTCTTAGGGACCGAGGATACAATATTATTTCTTATAAGAACTTTCCATCCAGCTCATTACCTTCCATGGCCTTAAGAATCCACTTGGAGGTGACGACAATGCCCTGTAATTTCAGGTCTTTCAACCCCATCCCACCAAATAGTTTATGCATAGTGCACCACTCCCATTTCACTGCATGTTGCTTCCTAGTACCCTTTCCATCTCACCATATGAAATCCCTAATCTTCTTTTGAACATGATTGAATTGGTAATTTCCAAAGAGCCAAGCTAATGAGAAGTAGATATTATATGAGGCCAATATTTTTTGACACACCTGAAATCTTCCAGCCAAGGAGAGAAAGTTCTTGTTCCATTTGGAGAGCTTCTAATCAATCTTATTCCTTACCCATTCCCACATTTCTTTTAGATTTGGAAGAACAAAGAAAGGGATACTTAGGTATTTTAGAATCTGAGTAGGGCCCAACCAATTGAGAGAGAGTTTTGAAAGCGAACCCGGAGGGTTGTCATCCCAACCAAGGAGATTGGATTTGTGCATAGCGATCTTACTGCCAGAAGCTAGGCAAAATAGATCTATATTTTTCAGCAAAGCAACAAGGTTCTCTTCCTCGAGCTTAATTAATATTGCAGTGTCATCAGCAAATTGGACATTATAGATTTCCTTTTTGTTAGGTAAGGATATACCCCTAACAGGAGGAGTGATAGAGGAGTCCTTAAGTAAGTAGAACATTGCATCAGTAGCTAGGACAAATAGGGTTGGGGCTAGAGGACATCCTTGCCTGATGGATCTAGTTAGTGTAAAATTGGAGGACCTTATCCCATTTACTTCAACAACGTCATTGGCATCACATAATAGAGTTCTGACCATATTACAAAATCCAGGAGGGAAGCCTAATGATTGAAGCATCTGAATGATATACTCCCATTCTATCCTATCATAGGCTTTCCCAAAGTCTATGAGTAACATGGCTCCATTTTGTCCTGATTCCTTAACCCAGTGGAGTGATTCCCAACAGGTAATTAGATTTTCCAGTATATAACGTCCTTTAACAAACCCAGTTTGGGTAGTACTGAAAATCTTAGGTAGGACTTTCTCCAATCTGCATGCAGTCAACTTAGCTAAGATTTTGTATGACACATTCAATAGTGTAATAGGCCTCCAGTTTTTAAGTAGGGTTCTGTCACCTTCTTTAGGAATAAGCTTGATCAGAACTTGATTAATGTTTTTTCCCAAGGATCCAATGTGTATAGCCTCAGTGTATAGAGAATGAAGGTCATCAACAATCCATTCAATATTTTCTTCATAAAATTCTACCGGAAACCCATCAGGACCAGGGGATTTATCATTATTGAGGGCCAATATAGCTTTCTTGATTTCTTCTTTTGATATAGCCATTTCAAGCATCCTACTATCCTCCTTATCAATAAGTTTGGGGACCAAAGACATGACCATCTTTCTGGCATTTTCCTATTCCTCCCTAACTGGTTCAGCAGAGAATAGATCCTTGTAGAACTGAGCAAAGCACTCAAGAATTTCCGTTGGTTCAAAGAGGTTCTTATTCTGCTCCCATATGGTGTCTATTTTCTCTCTTGCTTGTTTCATCTTAAGAAGCTGGAAGAAGAATTTAGAGCCTCGATCTCCAGTATCCAACCAATTTAATTTAGCCCTAGTTCTCCACCCTTTGATTTTCTGATTTTGCAATCTTCTAAAATCAGTCTTGGCCCTAATAAGCTGATTGGTGAGTGATACATTCTCAGGATCCCCTTGAAGATCCAGCTCAGCCACTTGGAGGGCATTATGCAGTTGTAACTCAGAGGCTCTGACATCCTTAGCCTTCTTTTTACCCACAACCTGGCAGAGTGAGGTCCAGGTTTTGATATTCTGGTTCCATCTGTCAATGTTGGACAATTGGCTATTGTCGTATTTATTAAACATTTTGACAAGACACAGGGCACACTTCAGGTCCTCATCCATTAGTAGACTAGTATTCATTTTAAAGTTCGATCTAGGGTTTGGTGGGGCCACCCTACTATCAGTTATCTTTATCCCAACCATAATAGGATGATGATTTGATAGTGTATATGGTATGACAACATATTGAATACCTTCCTCATTTTTAACAGTTTCGAAGAAGTCTTTGTTGAAATAAAATCTATCAAGCCTGCAATAGACTCTCTTATTATATTGTTGGTGGTTACACCAGGTGTACGATATTGATTTATACTCTCCCTTCTTTCCTGCTAAAGGATCAATCAGTCTCATCTTGTTAACCATCCTTTCCCATTGTACTCTCTCAACACCCTTCCACTCCACCTTGTTTCCTCCCTGTTTATCTTGTGCATTAATTACCATGTTGAAGTCTCCTCCCAAGAGCCAAGGGATGTCTTCCACGTTTGCAAGTCATTCCCACATAACCCCTCTTTCTTGGTAGTCATTGGAGGCATAGATTGAACAAATGCCAAAGGTGGAATTGTCATTTTGTATGATAGCCCATATTGCCCTTTCACAAGGGGATTGTCCCCATTTAATGACCTTATTTGCCCATTTAGGGTTTAATAAAATTGCAGCTCCGCCTTTTCCTTTAGGGTGATTGGTGTAGAAGGGAGTGGCCTCCATCCAAATGGATTTTAGACCAACTTCTAAGGTAAATCCCACTGATTTTAGCTCCTGGAGCATAAGGCAATCAATGTCCTTGTGCATATTTAAAAATCTTTTGACCACATATTTCCTATCAGGGGCCTCAAGTCCCCTGATGTTCCATGAGATGGCTTTCATCATTAGGAGGTTAATTCAGGATTGTCCACCAGGGACTTAAACCCCTCAAAGTACTTAGGCCATTCCTCAGGCTTAGAGAGGTGACTGGCATCAAAGGCCACTGTTGAGAGTGGTCTACCTCTTTTCTTCTTAAGCTCAGAGAGCTGCCCAGGCCCCAATGAGTCCTTCCTAACTGATATCTCTTTAGCGGCCTTAGGAGATCTTTTCCTCCTTTTTTTCTTAGATTTATTTCCAGCTAGGTCGTCTCCCCCATTATTAGTTCCAAAATCAAAAGCTCTAAGATCTGGGGAAAATGGATTATCCCCATCATTGTTGATAATATCAACTTCATCATACTTCAAACCAGGTCCAGTACCATGATCTTTCTCTAAAGGTTGGTCGGAAGGGGGAATGGTAAGCCCCATTTCCTCATCAATGTCACCAGATGTCAGCTCAAGGGGTTTGGTGGGGTGTGGTGCTTCCTCACCCTCAACCTTGGTCTCCAAGGGAGTATTTGATATTGGAGGAATGTTCATCTCCCCAGGAAGGTCATAATTGCCCCTACATTTAGGCCCTTGAGGGGATTGACTTGCAAAACCGGTAGCATTGGTGGTATCATGAGCACCACCATCCTCCCCTTCGATCAACTCTTGGAGGAAGGGCATGGTATAGGACTCAATCTCCTTTTTTTGGTTTCTTATTGATAATTCAAGTTGTTTTCTGTGTTCTGCAACCATTTTCAATTTTTCAAGGACAATTTGTTGTGCATTTTGAGTTCTGGGTCCACCTTTATTAGTAGAGATTCCAAGTACATCAGATTCCAGTGGGATAGAGACACTGGCAGCCAAATTGGCCTCTTTCAGGGCCATTTGATACTTGAGTAAAGACTCAACAATCGAGGGAGGAGCACTGGAAGGATTAGGGCAATCTTGTGGGTGAAAGAGTGGGGGATCAGGTTCGGGTGGAGGTGGCGGGTCGGTAGAGTTACGCTGTGTGTTGATGGAGGGGCCGAGAGATGGAGATTCAGGGTGAATTGGGAGGGGAGAAAGGCCAGTCTGCTTCGAGGGGTCTTTCGAGGCCGAGTGTAATTGGTTTCGAACAAAGTTCCTCTTGGAAGGGGCAACATTTTTCCCTCCTATCAGAGGGCAATTTTTAAGGAAATGCCCACTTTTTCTGCATTTATGTCATGCATTAACTCCCCCCAAATACTCTAAGGGACATGAAAATAACTGGTTTTCAATACATATATCTATTCCAGAGGGGAAATTCGAGCCAGGATTGAAAGCAATGAGTACCCTCGCATCCATATGGGGTAATAAGGCAGCAGAAGAGTCGATTTTAATTACTTTGCCTAGAGGTTTGGTAATTTTTGAGATACAGTTCCATAAGAATGGGGGAACATTTTTAATAACTACCCATTTAGGGTTAGAGAGTGCCATGATTTCCTCGTTACATGCAAGAGGGGTCCAAGGAACGGCCCTAAAACAAGCATTTCTTACATTCCAAAATTGCTTATCGATAACTTTCTTCTGTGTTTCTTTATCATTGAAAAAAATAAGGAATAATCCTTTTTGTAACATTCTATAGAAAGAAAAATGAATGCCAAGTTTTGTACACCAAATATCTTGAAAACATCTATTCAAATATTGTCTAGACGACATCCTATCTACATCAAGGGTTGCTAAAAAAATGGCAGAATCCCTAAGCCTAGAAATTTCCTTACAAATGCAATCAGTCATGGAAGAATTAGGTTTAATGACAACTCTTGGAGCTGAGGCAACCTCACCTTCTTCGCGGGCTTGGCTTGCTGCTGCATCATGAGGGACCTCTGGCTCGAACTTCGCCTCGTCTGGGAAGGTTGTGCAAAGCCCTTGAACGGCTTGGCAGAATGTTTTTTTCCCATCGTTATTGCTTTGGTTGGTATTAATTCCAACCCCATCGCTATTCTTCTCCATTAATGGAGGCACGAGCAGGAGTAAATGCGGGGGCCTCCCAGTAAGCTTGGGAGCTCCCAGACGGAGAGCCGACCTGCCGCCAAGGACCATTCGTATTCGTCCTTGGTTGCAGAGCTCCACCCACCAACTTTGTCTAGAGTTTCCCCGACATTCTTGTCTTCAACTACTCAAACCTCATTATTTAGACTAGTTAGATTCCCCAACTTGATTGTTAGTTCTTTAAATGATTGAAGATTTGACTAGCAATAATGGGATTTGGTGTGGAAGAAAACATAGGATTAATAATTATTTATTATTAATTAGTTAATAAATATATGATGTTAATATTAAAATTATATGTATGAGTGTGTGTGTGTGTATGTATAATATATGTGTAGTTATATGCATATTATATTTGTGGCACTAGTTGTCGGTTACAAATTTTGGCCCTTTGGCTCCGAAAGCCATCCTTGCCCCACCTTTGGAGATTTTGTGGAACATAGGTGGAAATTCTATTTTCTTTCTTATCATTCACCACACACACATACATGGGTGCTGCCACTATAGTGTGCCCCACTTATGGACATCCTAATTTTTGCCTAAAATTGCCTTTTTTAATAAAATTTAATGATTTAAGCCTTGATGGGTTCCATCTAAAGAGTTTTAATTAAAGTAGGTTAGAGTAGACCCTCTTAGACCAAAGCCATTGGGTAGAACCCCCGAATCTTAAATTAAACCCTCAATGGAGTCTCCCTTGCACTCATTAAAACGCTAATAAGAAACCATTTTTGCTTCAACTTTTGGAGGATCAAATGAAGTGATTTGAAAATTTTAATTTTGTAAGTATGTTATAAGCTTTCCAAAAAGCACAACTTTGAATATATTTATTTTCTATTTCTTGTGAATATGGTTTTTGTAATAAACATCAAGATCTTTGTTTCACACACATGAATGAATAGAAAAATAGAGAAAATAAATTTTAAAAGGAATCCTAAAAAATAT
The DNA here is from genome assembly GCF_030272615.1 of Cryptomeria japonica. NCBI lineage: Eukaryota > Viridiplantae > Streptophyta > Pinopsida > Cupressales > Cupressaceae > Cryptomeria > Cryptomeria japonica. The sequence goes on from NC_081410.1 coordinate 571,734,498, forward strand.
CTCTACACTAGATATTGATGTCCTCATTTAAATAAAGAAAAAAGAAGCTAATGTAGATGTGTACAAAAAAAGTTATGTGATATTGACTAATTTTATGTATAAATTATAATTAATCTTAAAAAAATAAAATATGCAACAAAAAATTATGAAAACATATCTGTGCACCATGTATAGTTATGTGATATCAAACAAACATCACTTTTAAAATAAAAAATAAGCTATTAAAGCTTATACAAAAAATTCCTTGAATCATCTTTTAAAATGTTTTAAAAAATACATTTACAATCTACATAGAAACACTCAAAAGTTAATAGTTCACATTATCTTCAAATTGTTAATGGTTTAGTTGCTATGGTTTATTTCCAAATTCTGTGGAACAAATTTTGAAATTCTATTTTCTTTCTTATCATTCGCTAAATCTTTATGTTGCCTAGTTGAATATTTACCTTGACAACAGATGTTTCAATTTTATTTTATGTATGCATACGTACATGTGCTTATAATATATAAGTACACATATAATATTTATCACTATTTGTTGAATGTCATCCCTATACCCCTCTCTTATTTTAAAACTTTATAGATTTAATTTAAAATTTTATTTCTTATCATTTACTACATCTTTCTTTATGTTGCCTGGTTGAATATCTATCTTGGTGAGGAATGTTATAATTTTATCGTGCAAGTAAAATATTATCAGGATAATCATAATTCACAATGAAATCTACTCATTTATATTAAATTTCATAAGACTGTCTTTGTGTATAAAATTCCATTCTATACGTGGTCTAAGCTTGGAAGAATTTCAATTCTTTTTGAATACGTACCACAACAATGAAATTTTCTACAATTGAAAAAACGTTGTGGGGATTTGTCTCTGCTATTACTATTGTTGTATTCCTTGGGGAACGTGGCTTTTCCAATAATTATAATATGCCAATTTGGTTTCAAGTTCTACTTTTACTCAGACTAAGGGCTTTCCTTCCTCGATTAATAAGATAATTTAGAAGCTCCTTGACTTTAGAGAAGATATTTTTTTAGTAATTTTCCGCTTTGAAATAATTTTAAAGTGTTTTGGGAAATTTGAAAGCAATGGTGTGCTTTTTGAAGCATTTTCCTAATTCAGTCTAGATTTTGTTTCTCTATTATATAATTTTGATTGACATGTTTCAACTTTAGGTTGCCAAATGGATGTTGAGTAAGGGTCAAGGAATGACGATGGGCACATATGATACAATGATACTTGCATTTGATATGGAAGGGAGGGTTGATGAGGCTCAAGCATTATGGGACATAATTTCTTCAAAGTATTCAAGATCTATACCCAAGATGTTGTTTTCAAGAATGATATCCATGTATGAGAAGCACAACATGCCGGGAAGGCTTTTGGAGGTAAAATACTAGATCTCAAATATGCAAATAACAAGGAAATTAGGTATTTCATTTCTGTTATCTGCTCTAGTTTGTCTCTTCTTTCCATCCAAGAAAAATCTACTTAGTAAAGATGTACGTGATAGAGGAAATTATAACCCTTTTGAATTAAAAATAAGATAATCAGGTTTCTTTTCTCATTCCTTTAAATAAAGGGTTTTTTTTTCTTTTCAAAATTTTCACTTAAATTATGAGATCATGTGAAAAAACATTTGTTAAAGTGATACTATTTGATTAGAATATAATATAATTAAATACTATTTAATGCAAGATGTTTCGCTTCTAGTGTTTACTTGCAGTTTTTCTTGGGTTGTACTAATAAGGTGAGCTATCACCAAAATAACTGAGTTGCCCCTATTTTCTGTTAATTTCTTCATTGTATATAAATGCTCTATTTTGTTTTGATCATAGTTTAAAAACATGGGCTTGGCAAAAACTTGGTAGGTCTAAAATTGATAAAATTTGATTTGGATTTGGGACTTGTGAAAAATTTCAAACATTAAAGTTACAAATTAATCTTGAAAACATACATAAAATTGTATTTAGAGAACTAATAAGTAGTTTTCCATTCATTATAGATTTTAAAAGAAGTTGAGTACACCTCATATTGCCAATAGCCATATCATCATAAATCTCAAAGTTTTGGACATCAATATCCACTATCATGCCACATACGATCAGATTCATACTAATACCTTGTACTGTTACAACTGTCATTGCCCCATTCTACTTTTTCTTCTTTTATGAAGAAAGGAGAGAGGAATGATGTCCTCATATAACATTGGTTTGTGGTTTGTACTTTGTCAAAGCAAGACATTTCGCCCATGTGTCTGTGCAAAATGATATTTGAAATGGATGATGCCTTCCATATTCATCCCACCATAATTACACACTACTAGTCATGTACTTTCCCTTGGGTTTCCATACTTCAAAGTAGGGTCCTAGTGTTACCACCTCTCTCTTTTGTCCTATTAAATGGGTGTGCTTTGTGGGAAAGATTAAAATCCACTCACTTTTCTCATTTATGGAGAAAATGATTAGACATATTCACTCCATTTGTTTGACCTCTCTTTTCACGCATGAAAATGGAAATGTTTTTTACCCAATTTCAGCCTTGACTAATCTCTACTCGTTTTCAATAATAGAGTTGCTTATTTTATTATATTTTACTTTTCTCTTTTTTTAATATAACATTGAGGATCATTTATAGGGCCTCGTGCCAACAAGAAATGCATACAAACTATAACAAGAATGAAAATTTTAGGAAAATCGAAGGGTTAAAAGCACATGGAAGAAACAAGCCTAGTACCAAATCATTAGAAAAAACTATATCGACCATTTTTGCTACAGCATTTGAGAACCATATGACACAAATGAGGACCAATGACATCATCTTCATTCTCATATTTTGAGGAAGAGGAAATTGAAAGTATCCAATGAGTTTTATTAACCAACATCCCACTTAATATGAGGCCGACTTGAGGGATATGAAGGGAATCCTGCTCACTTTTAAAGGACGAGGAAAGGAGTTTTGAGCATCAATATGTATTGAATTTTACACCAAAGATTTGGAAAATGATGTTAACTAGAGTTATTCTAGATGAAGATATAGGGATAAAAGAGACATCAATATTAGTATCTCCTATAGGAGAATTCGAAGGCAAATGCTTACCAAGATTACTATTGAATATATACTTCTAAGATTGTTTGCATTCCTTTCCTTACCATCCAATTGTGGCACCACCACATTTTTCGCTCGACTTTATCACCTTCCTTTCCTTCAAAGGAGAAATAAGTGTAACCAACCTGTCTTGAGATGCCTCATTCAAATACTTTAATAGTCTACTACCCTAATGCTACATTGGAGGAGGCCTTGGAGAGGAACAATTTGAATCATTAAAAGATTGAGAAAATGACTTGATAACATATAAATGAGTTAAAGATACTCCTTTCCACTAAGTTGATTTCATAGACAACAAAGGCTTTCTAGCAAGACAATAAGCAAAAAGATGACCTAGTTGAAATCATTTTCGACTATGAAATGAAATGTTTTAATAATCCAATATTTGCTTTAACACAATCCTTAACCTTGAGCCACACTTCATTTGGTAGATATTTTAATGTATCAATCTCTATTTCAATGTGGGTTGCTATAAAGTGTATTAAACCATTAGAAGTAGGGTCAATTTAGAGAAATCTACTCAAAGCATTGGCAATGCCTTAAAAACAAGGGTCAATGCAAAATTGGAGAGGAGGATACAACAAGAAGACCCAACTTAGCATAATAGTAAAAGTCTCTATAGTAGGGTTGAAAATTGAAAACCACAACCCACAACTTAACTAACAATACATGGCTGCCCCAAAACCAAGGCTACCTGCCCAACATAAAATAATTAATCATCCATAAATTTGCACAAGTGAACAAAGAAATTTTGAGTGCTTGGATATATTTCAATCAATGCCTTAAGAAGTGATTCCCATGTATTTGTGATCCATGTATGCAAAACAACTGAACTTGCCCACTATTAGACTTCTTTGTAGTAGGTGTAATCTTCATCAGGTTTGTAGAGTAGGATTGCATTAAGATTCAACAAAGCAACAAGTTCTAACAATAACACATTATTTATTAAATCTCCATTAAAAGTACTTGTCATCAGCAACAATTTTCCCTAGACTTCAATAGATTCACATTCTATTGAGAAAATTAGAAGACACACTCGACATTAAGAGGGTTTCTATTTTCAAAAAATCTAACTTTTTAGACAAAGGAAGCAATTAGGATTCTTATTTATTGTTTTTATTGTGAGTTCCCTATGGGTTTGCCTAAGTCTCAACTTGAGCACCTTATGGATGGATCCTTTTGTTGAACCCTAGGATAGATTGGTACTTGAACCTATATCTAAACCACATTTTTACAATTTGACTCGTCTTCAAAGAATTTGGTCACATAATTTTAAATATTAAAACATTGTTTAATAGAGTTGTTTGTAACATTCGTGAGTGCAATAGTAAGAAAGTTAATTTTATGGAAAGTGTTTTAATTAGTGTTCCACAAGGACATGTCCCTCCACCCATGGCCACCCTACCCCAAAATCCTGCCATTTGGAGGACAAGGATCTTGGGATGCTAGGACAGTAGGGAACACCATGCTGCCAAAATGCCATTGCTTGTAGATGGGGGAACTTCCAAGGACATCTCTCAATGCCCCCTGATTTGGAGACCTAATGGATACATATGGTTGTCTCAAGGACCCTCAAGTGACTTGTCAATGTCCCTCAAATGCACTAGAAACTACTAGGTGTCCCTCAACCCCACTAGGGGCATCATTCTTAGATCCCCACTAGCGCTTGTTACTCCATTGACCCTAAACCTAGGCCCTTAGTCCCATTACCCTTGAGGCCCATCTCTTCGTTGTGTTGTTTCGAGACTTTGTTGAACATAGGCTTATATGGCTGCTCTATGAAAAGCAAGCCATTCGGGACATCTTGACGTACTTGTGATAGTTGAGGGGCCTTATGCATTTCATTTTTGGGGGATATCCTTGGGAACACCACCTAAATTTAGGACATCTCTACTTTTCTATAAAAATAGGGATGTAGAATCAACCTTTTGTCCCTCTTGAATCTCTACTTTTCTATAAAAATAGGGATGTAGAATCAACCTTTTGTCCCTCTTGAAGCTCCTAAAATGTCCCTACTTTTTGGGACGTATTAAAACTCCAAGAGGGTGATTGTTAGGTGGGTGAAATCTAAATTAACCTCTATGCTTTTATATATTCAATGCTACACTCAAGATGATTCCAAATCGAGTTGCTTCTAAAAATAGATATTGTAATAAAAACTATGGATAACTTTGATCATATCATGTAGCTTCAAAGTGTCAACTATCAAGCGTGCCTAGATGTAGAAGTAACATTGCAAAGATTCATTCATTTTCCCTTGAAACCTCTTCTCAAACCATCTCCTACGTATGTTCTATAAACATACAACATATAACAATCAAATAATTTATTTTAAGACTTCAATACAAAAAAGTCAGTCAACATTTTCCATCATATTTGATAATATTTCCCATAAACGAAATTGCAAAATTGTATATCCCAATTAGTCTTAGCACACTAATATATGTAAATTTTTATATCAATAAATTATCTTCCTACAATGTAAACTTTTCTTTACGCACAATTTTTGCACTTTTCAAAGAAGTAAGAAAATGAATATGTTTTCAATAAATATAAGCAATCTTAAATTAATTCTCTCATTAATGGATGAAGTTTTTTAATTCATTTTTCAACTAAATCTTCTTTTAAAGGATAAAACCCAAAGAACAAGGAAATTCTTGAAGATTTTAATGTAATTTTGTTTTCCCAAAGGAAAGTTCCATTGAGTTAAGAAATGGAGGCTTCTATGTATTTTTTTGTGTTTGTTATCATATATCCCATGATTATTGCAATGCCTTGAATCCACGACGTTTTGTTTAAAGAATCATTCGACAAGTTAAAGTTAAATGGAAGAACTATCGCCAAGAGAATTGAACAACTTTTTTATTCTTGTAGGTGTACCATTTTTCATTTTAAAGTGCATAACATGTATATCTATTAGTACTTTTGATAATGTGTGCCTTGCTCATTTGATTTACTAATGTTATTTTATTGAATGGGCATAACACATCACTTAATATCACAAATTAAGAACAAGAAACATGTAATCAAGGTATGGTCTCTTATAATGGATACATGATACTTAATGTCTAAATGATTTAGAAACATTTTAATGTTTCTATGGAAGAATAAGGTCATAAGCTTGGTACTTTAATCAATTAATTATAAAGGTTTATTCAAGAAAATATAAAATAAATATTTTTCCTATACAATATTGTAAATATTTGATTACATTTATTTCAAGTTAATAGGAATTGTTTAGTTATAGTGTATTTATGGAAATATAGTTTGTCTTTGTATATTTTGTTGTAAGCACTCTAACCTTTGTCTCACTTGTAGATCTTTATGGATATGGAGGAGTTGGATATTAGACCAGATGAGACTACACTGAAAAAGGTCGGATATGCTTTTTTAAGGATGGGTTTTAAAGATAAACGAAATGAAGTTCTCATGAAGTATAAACCAAAATGGAAGTATCTTCATTTTAATGGTGAACAAGTTCGAGTACGTAGAGAAGACCTAGAAAACATGCAAAAACTATAAACTAATATATTATCCTAACCTAGTTGAGAAATCTTTGAAGTTGAATTGTCATTTTATTCATAATCATCTGTATATTATAATCTTTAACTTGTTAATATCTTTACTAAATGTATAATTCTTATTGTGCAAAAGCTTAACTTGTTGATATTAGCCTAGTACTTTTTTAAAACATTGATAATTCCTTTATATGATATTTAAGTGCATCTAAGGAGTGTTATGACACCTCTATTTTGAATCTTTTTTTTTTATTGTATCATGGTTCAACTTTTAAACCACTACCCAGCAAATCTAGTTTCATAATTTCATTGATTGTGTTCTTTGTTTTGACTTTTACTAAAATGATATGAGAATAAAAGATAAACCTTAGAAGAATTATAAATATGATGTGATAGAATGCTATCATTTAAACCAAAATGATGTTTGATACTTACAATTTGTCGTGACTAGTACAATCCAATTAGGTTATCCTTATTGTCATGGTTACATCTCATTTAATGCATTATACTTTATAACATAGTACAACTTTCGCTTCAAATAATTATTGTTTGCAAGTGTCTTGATTATTCTTCAAGTCATCTATATCCACGAGTCTACCAACTAGCTCTTGAGAGAGGGAAGTATATAAAATTGCTCTAATTGTAGGTGGAATTTTTGTCTACCCCAACTATTATTAGACCTTGAACTCTTCAAGAAACTAGACCAAATGAAATATATTGGAAGCTATTGAGATAGCTCAAACACAACAATGGTTTAGATACCTGATTCTTCGAGATTCAATTTATCTATAATGCTTAAGGTGTCAAGTTTATGAGGTTCATTAGGTTCTTATGTATTCCTAGATCATTTAAGGCTCAAACAATTGTCTTTTTAATTCAAATGATATATAGCTATGACAAGTTGGCTATAACATTGCCAAAATATTGAGATTGAAAAGTTGGGCTTGACACCACACTATATTAATACCTAACACAAACCACAAAACACTCATTCGTACAACTCCAATTGCTATTGGAGGGATTTTTGTAATAACCCACCTTAATTAACCCAACAAAATTGACCATTCTTTTTTTTTTGCTTAATTTAATCATTGTGTTTGATTCAATTGCATACTCTGGGCATCCATCCATTTGGATTAAGCATTCATTCACCTGGGATGAGCATCTAACCAGACGGGTTAGGCATCGGTCCATACGGGACATAAGATTTCATCTATCCAATACGGGATAGGCATCTACCCATATAGGTAGGCATGTATCCAATCGGGATAGGAGGTGCTCTGGCCAGAGACTTAGACTCATCGGGACCATTCGGGTCCCGAGCCACTCACTAAGTACTACACTCTTCTAATAGAAGTGCATCGAGGTCGTCATCCTTAGGAGTAATTAAATAACATAATACAAGCTTGAATTCTGCCTCGGAATTTGGCTTAAAGCCTTGGGAAGTCAAGCGAATCCATACGGGATTCCTTCCGAGTATGCATTGAATTACTTTTTCGCTTTTATTTTACTTATCTTTCAAATTAGGATTCTATTAAATCCTTCTATACCAAGCCTAGACCCCACCCATGAACGCCTGAGTACTGGGGACAACTCTGTTCCAAGATTGCCTACATACCCGTTTCGGCACGTGATCAAGGCGTAAAATATGTAGTTCTATTTTCTACTCTATGGTTTGATGTAAACTGATTAGTGGGTACGCAACCCTTTCTAGGGTCAATGTCCCAGACAGTTTCTCTGTGGTTGCTACCCATGGTGGTAGCACTTAAACAAAGGCTCAAGATGGCCTATTGTTTGTGGCCTAAAACAACTACATCCTAACACCTATCATAAGCGTCACCCTTGACCAAAATGTCAATCACCAATATCTCTTCAAGATTAAATCAATTTCATAAAAGCATTTTACTTAATCAACCCTAAAGGGGGTTTACTATGGTTTAACTCAACGGATGTACAAATCATTTAAGGATTATCTTGTTAGATTATCTATCCAAGAGGGATTACCCACCCCTTGGATTTTAACTTCCAAGTGTCCCTTATTACTCCCCGACGATTTATAGGGACGATGCCACAGACGTCGTTGATGCAAATTTATTAGGCGTTAAGTGCAGTAGTTCAACACGATGACATTACTCGTAAGCGTGACCCAAAGGCACTGTATATACCGAACACTGCTAGGTTTTGGTTTTCCAACTTCCTTTGTTTAGTTTTCTTAATGAAGAGCTTATGAAACATCATGCTTGAAGTATAATCATGAAATGAATGTACATAACTAGACATTGCGAAGTTTAATTAATTGAACAACTACTTTGATGACATTCAAATACCATTTGATAAAGAGAAATGCCATTCTTCTACAACTAAACAAATTAATACATGTATTGGTATGATAATGGCAATTATGAACTCACGTGCAACTGGCATGAAGATGATGGAAATGTAACTTGCTCATCAATGAATGCAAATTAATATATAAGTAATGCAAAAATAGTGTCATTTATATACAAAATGAAGAAGTGTTTACTTCTATTGTGAGAATAATTTAATTATAGAGTTACTAGTTCCAAATGAGCAATTAGTTTATACTTTTGGAAATTTTGGATCAAATCATAGTAATAAGACTTGTTTTTAAGTGAGCCTAAAATCACCAATCAAGAAATCCAATTACTCCTCAAAGGGATTGAGACAATAATTTAAACACAATAATCCTAATTTATTAACTTAAATTTTAACTAAAACAATTATTAGCAATTAACTTAAAATTTAACCCAAAGTAATTACTAAAAATTCCAAATTGCGATTTAAAAAGAATATATATAAAAAACTAACTACAAAAAAAAGATAAGCGAATTGTTTGTTTTAATAGTAAATAGGGAGGGCGAGGGGGAGGCGGACCACGGGTCCCATCACTTAAATTATATGTGTGTGTGTGATTTACATTTCCATATTATTTAATGATATACAAAAAAAGAGTATTTATGAAAATAAAAACAAGAATAAAATAGATAATCAAGTTATCACAGAGGTAGGCAATTGTTTTAATTTGATTTTACAGTAATCAAAATATTCACAGAAAGAGAGGGTTTATTTCTACATTCACAGAGAGAAGTATATAACCAAGTATATAAAATATTAATGTAACCAAATGATAACAAGAATTTATTCACAGGAAAGAAGATTGAATGCAAGAAATAGATTTTTATATATTAAAATCCCCAATCCAGTGATGAATTTAAGAGGAGAAAACAGGGACAGGATTCATACACAAATGGTTATCTTTAAATCACACAGAGAAGATTTTTAGTCTCAGAAAAGGATTTTAAATAAGGGGAGTATGCTTTTTGCACAAATCTAGAATCCTTGGAAAAGCAAAAGCAAGATCATATGTATATTTTCTAAAGGAAATAAAATAATAATAAGCTATCTTTTACATGCATTATGTGAAAGTATTTTATCAATATTTATTCTTAAAAAGAAAGGAAGAAAAGATTTACAATAAAGGAAAATCTAGAAACTATATTTATTTGATAATGCAAATTTCTCATATGTAAATGAGAGAAATCTTTCAAACAATAGCTTAAAAATCCTGCAACAAAAATGAGACTACCAAAGAAGATCCTACTACTAAAAACTTGGGAAATTTTTCTCCAAAACATAATCAACTCCCTTATTTGAAACTTGCATACAATTTTATAAGAAAAATCCCTCAATTCCACTATCTAGAGAATTTAATTAAAAAAGGAGATTCTTTTCCAATATTGGACTCATGCAAATTGATTAAAAAACTTAGTGGGGGAGTTACATGCAAGGTGGTGGAGATTCCTCTAGAAGCTTCTAATTCCTCCTACAACATGTGCCATAATTGGGAGTGGGAAAATAAATAAAAATAAAAATAATGCCTTTGAATTATACTCTCCAAGTGTGTGTGTGTGTTTATTATTATTTTATAACATTTATTCAATCATTTTAAATAGCTTAACCAAAAATATAATAGAATTGTACTTAAATTAAAAAATGATAAAGGAGGGTTGTGACAATTTTGATATGCATATTTTTCTAGTCAAATAATAGGCTTTACAACTTGAATGACATGTAGGAAGGAGTATAGAAGCACACACTAAGAACTAATCTTAGCCAATGCTCTATGCACTCTCTTACTTGATATCAAGTACTTTAGAACTACTCTTGGGATGTTAACTAGAAACATCTAGTTTCCCAACAATTCCATGTTTCCAAGATTAGCTAAAGCAATTTTTTTCTTGGCTCCCTTTATAGGTTCTCCTTTTATATTATGCAAGATGACCAACTTACACATCGAAACCTTCAGTTAGGTTTAAACGATCATTTTATCAACAACCTTATAGTTACTCAGTTGATATCTCGGTAATCGAATACTTCTTTATTGGAATCTTGATCCTAACTAACTAATATTGGCAATATGTGTTGTCATTGATGTCAACTTAATGTTTGACAATGTATGTTGTCCTTGATTATTGTTTTCATTAATGATATGGTCATTGGTTGGAAAGAGAATTACTGTAGTTGTTGAGGAAGTGATGATGGAGTTGTATGCTCATGTTGGTCAATGTATAAGGAGAGTGTTAGCGACTGATTGTCAATTTTTGTCATTGTGTTTTGCATGACTGATATGAAGAGATTTATGCAAAGAGCAAATCGATTTTGATTATAGATGGTTTGTGGATGTTACCTTCTTGGAGTCTGATGTCTACATTGAGTATGTTATGTTGATAATATGGTTGATAGCAATGGTGGTGTGATGAGGTTTAGATAACTTGAGATATTGAGATGAGGATTATATGCATCAAAATAATGAATATATTGTATTGAGTGAGAGGGTGATGTTTTCAAGACATTTGGTCCTTGGAAGTTTGATAAAGAAAGTTGGTGTAGAAGTATATATTGATGTGTCAAAAAAATGCTCGGCATTCCTTCACCTTTGTTGATATAGTCTTGTGGAATTGGATATAATTTTATTCTTTGTGGACATTGCACTCCTATTGCTTTAGGTCCTTGGTCTTGCAGTTGATATGGTTGGCGATTGTAGGTGGCCGACAATCTAGTTATTTGTTAGAATTGGTCTGGAAAATGCTTTGCATTTCTCCACATTGATGTCTCGGGTCTTGCATCTTGGAGGACATGTTTATAACATTTGTGTTGTGTCTCAATATAATTTTTTGGAGTTGATGTTGTCTACAAGTAGTTATAATGGTGTTTTTGTTTGATTGGCTCTCGAAAATGAAGTGTTTTGTATTAGTTGTGTTGTGTCGGTGTGATCTTGATGTGGAAAGAAATTTCAAGGTAATTGCTCTAGTTAGATCAGCAAAAGTCATTCTTCAGCTTGCTGGTAAATCCTTGGGTGTCTTTGCTTACTTTGAAGATTGTATTGCATTGATTTTGGGTCCTACCTTGGCATGTGGAGATCCACATTGAGCTTGTTCATCTAGAAGATATGTTTTGGGCCAACTAGTCATGTGTTAATTGGTTTGTTTGCATGTTACCTTGTTGTCGACCTTGGAGGATGTGTAATAGCATGTGAATTGTTTTAAACTACTTAAAAATATGTGATGTGATGTTTTAGGTCCTCTCTATCTCCAAGATTGGATCGCTTTCACTACAATTATTGTAAATGTAATTCAAATTTATGTTCAAAATCTGAAGTTGTAAGAATTTAGATATTCTTTTACTTTCTTATTGAATTACTTCAATGCTTAAAGAATATATTTAATCTTTTACTGTTTGTATTGACTATTCCTTCTTATATTGCAGATTATTGTAGATAACATTTATTGATTTCAATGTTTACTACATCATCCTTCATGGCAAATATATAGGCATAGCCTTGAAAGATCAAGGCATAGCCTTGAAAGATCAAGGCATGCCTTGACCAGACATGTCTCTTGACATGTCTGATCAAGACATGTCTTGATCAATCCAAGAGAGGTGCCTTTTCATTAAGAAAAACCGATAACTATCGGTTTATATAAATGCCGATACATAAAGAATAACAACCGATCCCAATTGGTTTATGTCTAATGTTGTTTCAATCATAATCATAATCATAACCGATAACAAATCGGTTTATTTCCAATGCAATTTAATTATCATTTTAACCGATAACCAATCGGTTTATTCTTAATGATATTAATGATAATCGATACCAAACATGGTAAGTGTAATTCGATTATGTAAATCAAATAGAGGATCAATATAAGAGCAAATCTATAAGATAACTATTATAGTTATCATATGACAACTATAATAGATATATAGATCTGATCACATTCACAACATAAGAAATATAACTGAAATCTCTGCATAAGAAATACGATCATATCTCGATTGATAATAGATTAGAAATGCTTGAAACATGAAATGCATATAAATTAAGATGATTATAACAAGTTCAATCAATCATGATGTCTACCATTAGCTTGTAGTCTTATCGATAGAATAGATGATTGAATGAGAGATGAATGAAGTCTCTCATTCAATCATTTATCTTACCAAAGCTACGTAGTCTCAATAATTATGTTTTGATGGCCGACTTGATAGGACCCATGCTTATCCTCTTCTCTAGTTGACCTATTGATGTTTGCAATGAAAAAGATGGTAGATATAGAAGATCAAATTGATGTTGATAGTGTGGATGAATGTGTGGATCAATACGTGTGTTGTGGTTACATGATTATATCATTTGCGGAAGACAGTGATGCGAAGTTGGTTGCTTGAGATAGAGATTGAAGGATAACTTCATGCTTGGAAATTGTTAGAGGTAGTGTTGCTTAAGGCTTATTCATTCCTGATACATATACTCATGTACCTTGCTTGGAGATAGTGAGTCTTCTCTACAAGTTTTTCCTTGAGGTAGTGCATCTCAACCTAAAAGTCCTTTATATCTTTCCCTGAGATTAGTGCATCTCAACCTATAAGTCCTTCAAGGAGCAATGCGCTTCCTTGGAAACAAGTCTAAAATAATATTGTACAATCATTTCATCTATTGTGAGTTCTCTTACTATGGTTTTCCATGTAAATCTAGTGTTATTTTGTGCATAGTGATTCATTGTTTTATCTTTCATTATTGTTGATAAGAATAAGGTTAAATTGATTGTGGATTGTGAAATAAAGTTTATGTATTTGATCCAAATTTATTTTCCCCCCTTTCCGAACGCCCTCTTAATTCTAAAGTGTGTTCAACAACTAATGCCTAAAAATTAATTTGAGAAATATCTACAATATTAAACTAGCCAATTTAGAATTTCCAAGTCATTTAGACCTTTTATGTGTTGAACACACCACATGACTAGGAGAAGGGGTAAATTAGTCTGGAGCACTAATAATACTTAGTTTTTGATCTTTAAATTTTAAAGATCAACCATATAATCACAATAGTAAGTAATCATGAAAGCATAAATCACAACAAACACATGAACACCAGATTTACGTGGAAAATCCAAGTAGTGAAAAACTACAGTGAGAATCAAACTCACAATATGAATATAATTTATTACAATGTTGCCTTTGAAACTCACTTTTTCTAAGAGGACTTGCAGAACTAAGGATACAACCTTAGGCCAAGATACAAATGACTTGCAAAGCTAAAACACACTACCTCAGGTTAAGATACAAAAACCTGTCAAGAAACTCACTGTATTCTAGCAAAGAAAGGAATAGTTGAATCGAAAAGAACAAGATCTCCTGATCATGAAATTATCCTTGAACCACTGTGTCAAGCGATCAAGATCATGGCAAACACATATGACCTCACACTCTATCTCAAAACACTATCATATAGAAGATATTATCATCAAAACTGTTCACAACCAATTTTTTGCACAAATCCAACATCAAATCTACTTCCAAACCATTAACATCTACTTCTTGTCAATTCACACTCCTTCCATACCTTCACCTTTATATTCACACTCGTTTATATACAAGATTAATCATTAAAACCCTTAACTAGGTCGGACAGAGATAGAATAAACAATATTACAAGAACTTGGCCACCCGAACCTAAAATATGCATTCTGGTCCACTCCAAAAGATAGAGCAGACCCAAAAAAATCATAAGACATCATTTCCAAATGATTCTAATGGTACATGCATGTTAGCACATCCCCTAAAGTCAACATTAAGTGAAACATGTAGATAAAAATTAAAGTACGTTAACTAGTCGGCCTAAAGCTATCCTCCAATGCAAACTATATATTGTGTATCCCCACACGCCATAGTGAGACCCAAAAAACTGGCCAAACTTATTTTACAAAGAAAACTTGGACCAAAAGAAAAGGATCCAAGTAGGATGCATCACCACAGTCAACCAAAAACCAGACTAGCTAATAGCACATAATCTAGAACATCATCTAGTCAACCAAAATTGAATTGAAACACTGCACAAACCACATGAGCAAGTCCTCCAAATCGTAACACTTGAATCCACATATTCAAAAGCGACTAGGCATTCCTTAAACCTGTTCTGACAGACAACCTTACTATCAAAGACAATGACAACCACTTGTACTAGCTAAGCAACAAAAGACTTGCAAATCTGATAGTGCAGTATACACAAATCATACATTGTGTCTAGAACCATAACACATAGTCTTCACATGTCGGACGGATGCAAATCATTCTTCCACTGGGACATTAAATGTTCTTTCTTGCATATTCAATCTTCCACTATACCATCCTTATGGAAACACCTTAACATCTCCACAAGACAACTCAACAATACAATAACACTCACATAGTAACATCAATGACAACACATGACAAGTTGAAATCAATGACAACACAATTGCTAAAGTTTCCAACATTCTCCCCCTTTGTCATTAATGGTGATATATTTGTAACACCAATAGCAAAGACAATTGAACTCAACCTGTATAGCTCTCCCCCTTTGACATCAAGGACAAAGTGGAACCTTGCAAAACTCTCTTTTTTCCTTATCGATAAGATCTAGAAATTGCAATACTCACTACTCGTGAGAGTAGCCATTGCATCAATCCAAGAACAAAAGGTGAACTTTAGAACTCCCCTTGGAGAAATGCACCATCTTAATTCATCTAGTTTTAAAAAGGAGAGGCAATGATCCCTAACTTCTATCGGACATACTCAAAGGTATCCTTTGCCAAAGCCTTATTGAAGATACCTATAATTTGTTCTTTAGTGGGCACACCCTCCAACCCAACTTCCTTCTCTATGACATTCTCTCTTAAGACATGATGTCGAACATCAATATGTTTAGTCCTTGAATGCATTATCAGATTCTATGAAGTGTTAATAGCACTTGTATTATCACACATATTAAGAATTGCTTCATCATACACTACCTTGATGTCTTTTATAGTTTGTTTCATCCATATGACTTGAGAGTGCAGCAAGATGTTGCTGCAATGTGTTCTGCCTCTAGAATGGATAAATATACTGAATCCTATTTCTTATTTAGCTAAGAGACCACTTTGTTGCCTAAGAATAATGTGCCACCACTTGTACTTTTTCTCATCTACATATCAACCCAACAATACTTAGTTTTTTATCTTTAAACTTTAAACCTCAACCATATAATCACAATAGTAATAAATCATGAAAGCACAAAGTACAACAAACACATGAACACCAAATTTATGTGAAAAATCCAAGCAAGGAAAAACAACAATGAGAATCAAACTCACAATATGAATATAATTTATTACAATGTTGCCTCTAAAACTCATTGCTCCTAAGAAGACTTGAAGAACTAAGGTGCATAACCTTAGGATGAGATACAAATGACTTACAAAGCTAAAACACACCATCTTAGGGCAAGATATAGAAAGTTGTCAAGAGACTCATCGACTTTCAGTGGAGAAAGGAATAACTGAATTGAAAAGAGCAAGATATCCTAATCATGAAATTGTCCTTGAACTACTATTTCAAGTGGCCAAGATCATGACAAACACATCTAACTTCAAACTCTATCTCAAAACATTATCATACAAAAAATATTATCATCAAAGCTCTTCACAACCAATTTTCGTACAACTCCTACTCAAATCTGCTTGCAAACCATTAAGATCTACTACTTGTCAATTCACACTCCTCCCATACCTTCACCTCTACATTTGCACTCCTTTATATGCAAGATTAATCATCAAAGCCATTAACTAGGTCGACCATAGATAAAATAAACAATATTACATAAATTTGACCACCTTAACCTAAAATATTCATTTCGGTTCACCCTAGGAGATAGAGAGGACCCAAAAACATCATTTTCAAATGATTCTAATGAACTACACATGCTATCACATTCTCCAAAGTCAACATCAAGTGAAAAGTATAGATAAACAGTAAAGCATGTTAACCAGTCGACACAAAGCTATCCTCCAATGCAAATTACATCATATGAATCTCCAAATGCCATGGTGAGACTCAAAACACTAACCAAACTCACTCTCCAAAACAAACCTCGACCAAAAGAATATGATCCAAGTAGAATACATCACCACAATCAACTGGAAATTAGACTAGTTGATAAAATAGAACTCAAAACATCATAACTCCACTTGCCAATCAAATTATCACCTGGAAATTGAACTAGAACACTGCACAAACCACATGAACAAGTCCTCCAAACCACAACACTTGAGTCCACAAATTTGAAAGCCACAAGCATTCTCTAGACCTATTTTGATAGACAAATTTACTATCAGAGACAACAACAACCAATTCTAGCATTTGAGAAATAGAGGACTTGCAAATTCAATAGTGCAATATACATAGATTATAAATATTATATCCAGAACCATAACACATAGTTTTAACATACTAGAGGAATGCAAAGCAATATTCCACTAGGACATTAACTATTCTTTTTTAAAAATTGAAACTTCCACTATATCATCCTTTTAGAAACACCTTAACATCTCCACAAGACAACTCAACAATATTAGAACACTCACATAGTGACATCAATGACAACATAGCACAACAACTCAAGAATCTGACATTCTCCTCCTTTCTCATTAATGACAACACTTGTGTACCACCAATAGAAAAGAAAATTGAACTCAACGTCTATATATCTCCTCCTTTGACATCAAGGACAAAGGGGTACCCTACAAAACTATCTTTCTTCCTTACCAATAATCTCTAGTAACTGCAGTACTCAATACTCCCCTTGAGAGCGGTCACCACATCAATCTAAGAAAAAAATATGAACTTTAGAATTCCCCCTAGATGGATGCACCATCTAAATGCATCTATTTTAAAACAAGAGGGGTAATGATCCCCAACTTTTGTCGGAGATACTCAAAGGTATCATTTGCCAATGCCTTGGTGAAGATAACTACAATGTATTCTTTATTAGGTACATACTCCAGCCTGACTTCCTTTTGTGACCTTCTCTCTTAAGAAATGATATCAGAAAGAAATATGCTTAGTTCTTGAATGCAATACTATATTCTTTGAAATGTTAATGGAACTTGTATTATCACACAAATTAGGAATTGCTTCATCATAAACTACCTTGATTTATTTTAGAGTTTTATTCATCCACATGACCTAAGTGTAGCAAGATGTTTCTACAATATATTATGTCTCTATAGTGGATAAAGATACTGAATTTTGTTTCTTACTTAGTCAAGAGACCAATCTATCTCCTAAAAAATGTGCCACCACTTTTACTTCTCCTGTCATCTACACATCCGTCCCTATTGACATTTGTATATGCTTTCAATGTGAAATCATCATCCTTCTTATACCATAACCCATAGTCTATATTCCCTTTCAAAGACTTGGATATCTCCTTTACTACGTGATCATGTGATTTCGTAGGATTTGCTTGATATCTAGCCATCAAACAAATAGCCTATGTATAATATATGGTCTTGAAGTAGTCAAATATAACAATCCTCGAATCATAGATCTATACTTTTTCTTATCAGTATATTAAGATCCATCATCCTTAGTTAACTTACAACCAATAGCAATGGGAATGGCAACCGATTTAGAAATCTTGATCCCAATTTTTTTCAACATCTCCTTGATATAGTTGGTTCGAAAGATAAAAATCTCTTTTTCTAATTGAGTAACTTGTAAACCAAGAAAAATTACGTCTCCCTTATCACAGATGTCTCAAATTCTTTTTGCATCTCTTCTGCAAACTTCCTCCATACATTATCATCTCCAAATATAATATCTTCAACATACAAAACAATCAACAGTTTGTCACCTTCAAATTTAAAGTAAATATTGTTGTCTATAGAACCTTTTTTGAAATTCCGCTGCAACAAATACCTACCTAGTCTTGCATACCAAGCTTTAGGAGCTTGCTTGAGTCCATGCAATTCCTTCTTCAATCTACATACCATATCTGGATCATCGAATAGTTTGAACCCATCTAATTGTTCAATGTACACTTCTTCCTCAATTCTTCATTCAAGAAAGATAACTTGACATCCATCTAATATGCCTTAAAGTTCTTGTGACCAACAAATGCAAGAAACATCCTTATAGCCTCCATCAATTCTACCAGAGCAAACGTCTCCTCTAAATTTATGCCTTCAACTTGTGAAAAACCTTTGTAGATCAATCTTGCCTTATTTCTAGTGACCCTTCCATCTTCATTCAACTTTTTTTGGAACACCCACTTGGTTCCTATCACATTCTTGTCGACCAATCTAGGTACCAGTTTCCATGCCTGAATCTTTTCTATCTGACTCAACTTTTCTTCCATTGTTTTTATCCAACTCTCATCTTTATTGACTTCCACATAGGTCTTTGGCTCAACTTGACATAGGAAATAGTAATTTTCTTGTTCATTGGGTTTTGCAAGTCTTCTTCTTGTCTGGACACCTTTACTTTTATCACCAATAATATGATATTCTAAGTGATTCTTTCGTACATACTTTACTAGTGTCTTATAAGCTGGTTCAAGTTCTTCTTTTGAATTAGTCTTCTCTTTTTCTAGATCAACTTTCTTTTCTACAACAACCGACATGATTTCTATCTTAGTCTCAGGTTCAAATGCAACCTCAGTCTGATTCCATTCTTTGAAAACTTTCATATTTGCACTTTCCACAATCTTTTCCAAGGTTTTGTTGTAACATCGGTAAGTTGTGTTATTTGTAGAGTATCCCAAAAATATTCCTTCACCTTCTTAAACTTGCCTAGATCATCTTCATCTCTCTTTATGTAGCACTTCCTACCAAATATTTTGAAGTACTCATCTATCAGAGGTCTTCCATTATAAAGTTCATAAGGTGCCTTTGTGTGATTCATTCTAATATGTACCATGCTAAGAAGATAAACAAGAGTATGTTTAGCTTCTTTATAGTATACATTAGGTATGTTAGCATCTTTCCACATGGTTCTAGCCATCTCAACAAATGTCTTATTTTTCCTTTCAACTACACCATTCTATTGAGGAGTTCTCAAAGCAGAAAAAATGTCTCCTAATACCATATTCTTCACAAAAATTGATGAATTTATTTGATGTAAAATCTCCCCTATCAGGCCTTAGACATTTTATTCTACCATCTATTTGATTCACAACCATTGAATTGCATACCTTAAATCTATATAATGCTTCAAACTATTCTCTTAACAAAGTAACCCATGTCATTGTAGAGTAATTTAATCATTTATAAGTAACACAAAATACATTTCTCCTCTTAGCGCTCTTATCGTTGTAGGTCCACATAGATATGTATGAATCAACTCTAAAGGCTATGAAGTAGCATACTCCTGGTTTGTGTAATTTCTCTTTGTTTACTTTCCTAGTTGACATTCCCCGCACACGATATCAATCGTTAAATAATCCTTGGTAAATATCTCACAACGTGATTATAGATAATCTTCACCATATTGTCAAAATTGATACGTCTCATTCTTTTGTGCCACAATCAACATTCACTTCTTTGAGTTAACAAACAACTACCTCCATTGTTATCCCTTATATAGTGAATATTGTCATTAGTCCTTGTACCTTATGCAACTAATCTTTCAGAGCTTCCTTTTTTGATTTCACATCTAGACCCATGAAATATGACCTTATATCCTTTCCTATACATGTATCTCACACTTAACAGGTTATGTCTCAGGCCTTTACCGTAATAGACATCATCAATTTTATGCTTACCATAAATAGAGATACTTCTTTTCCACAAATAGGTGCAAATTCTTCTCTTGCAAACTTAATTGATCCACCATCATATTTATCAAGGTTAATAAACTTGTCTCTATCACTGGTAAGATGGTTTCAACATCTAGAGTCTATGATCCATGCTCTTGGTTCCACGTTTGCATGTATTGCAGTCTTCACACTTACAGATTTCTCACTACTCTTTACATCTTTTAAACTTTTGAACTACTCATTATTCTTTCTTCTATAGCCATGATCAAAGATTCTTTATTTGAGTCATTCTCATCATCTTCTTCAGATGAATAGACCTTCATTTAACAAAAACTCTTCTTCTACTTGTCTCTGTCATCTCTTCTCATATCTTTGTTATTCCCTCTGTAATTCTTGTTTCCTTTGTTATCATCATTAGGTCTTTTACCATAATATTTTGTATAAATACATCGAGAAGCATAATGACCAATTCTTTATACAATTGAAACATTTTAGGGGTAGTTTACCTTTGTACTTTCTAGTTCCCCTCTTCAATATTCTCACAAATTTTGCTTCAATCGAATTAATGTCTTCATTTTCTTTTGGTTCTTCTTCAGGCTTCTTTGTAACTTTGAATGGAGCTTCCTTTACTTTTTGATTTCATCAAATTCACCAATCTCAAAGGTGGCGATTGAACCAAGGAGTTGAGCCATAGTGTACTTATTCATGTCATGGCTTTCCTCAATGGCATACTTCTTGGGTTTATAGCATTTGGGCAATGTTGTGATTATCTTCCTTACAAATTCACTTTCTTCTAGGAATCCACAAACACCTCTAAGATGATTTACAATTTCATTCACTTGATGAATATAGCCGTCAATGTTTTCACCATTAGATATTCTCACATTCTTAAACTTGTGCTTTAAATTTTTGATCTTGTCTTGCTTTGTCTTTTCATCACCTTCAAATACACTCTTCAACTTCTCCAAATTTATTTAGGTAACTTTGCCCCTATAAATTTTCTAAATATTGCATCATTCAAGAAAGTGACAATTGCAATTGTATCCTTTGCATTACTCTCATATGATTTGTTCTCATCCAGAGTTATAGGACCATCCTACAAAGTAGTGTAACCCTTTTTATACTTTCCCAAATTTTAGTCAGCATAGTTACCAATTGATATCCCACCCTTTCTCTCTAATAAGAATAATTTGTGCCATCAGACTTTGGATACTTGAAGGTGTAATCTTGTTCCA
The DNA here is from genome assembly GCF_030272615.1 of Cryptomeria japonica. NCBI lineage: Eukaryota > Viridiplantae > Streptophyta > Pinopsida > Cupressales > Cupressaceae > Cryptomeria > Cryptomeria japonica. Next base: position 571,756,500 of record NC_081410.1, read on the forward strand.
TCTAGGATCTTCCTGAAGTGGTTAAGCTTCTCAAGAGGAACCTTTCTCTAATACCATTTTTTTATGACACCACACGACTAAGAGAGGGGGTGAATTAGTCTAAAGTACTAATAATACTTAATATTTTATCTTTGAACTTTAAACCTCAACCATATAATCATAGCAGTAATAAATCATGAAAGCACAAAGCACAACAAACACATAAAAACCATATTTACGTGGAAAACCCAAGTAGGGCAAAACCACAGTGAATCAAACTCACAATATGAATATAATTTATTATAATTTTGTCTCTGGAACTCACTACTCCTGGGAGGACTTGTAGAACTAAGGTGGGCAACCTTAGGGTAAGATACAATTGACTTGCAGAGCTGAAACACACTATCTCGACACAAGATAGAGAGAACAACCAAGAGACTCATTGTCTTCCAATAGAGAAAGGAATAGCTGAATTGAAAAGAACAAGATCTCCTGACCATGAAATCATCATGCAAAACACATATGACTTCAAACTCTATCTCAAAACACTATCACATAGAATATATTATCATCAAATCTCATCACAACCAATTTTTGCACAACTCCATCAAATCTACTTGCAAACCATTAACATATGTTGCTTGTCAATTCACACTCCTCCCATACCTTACATTCATACTCATTTATATACAAGATTAATTATTACAACCCTTGACTAGGCTGGCCATAGATAGAATAAACAATATACACAAATTTGGTCACTCAAACCTTAAATATTCATTCTAGTCCACCCCAAGGGATAGAGAGGGCCCAAAAACATCACAAAACATCATTTCCAAATTATTCCAATGAACTGCACATGCTAGCACATCCCCCAAAGTCAAAATCAAGTGAAACATGTATATAAACATTAAAATATGTTAACTATTCAATCCAAAACTATCCTCCATTGCAAATTACACAATATGGATCTCCACACACCATGGTGAGGCCTAAAACACTAATCAAACTCATTCTCTGGTGCAGTCATGGTTAAGAGGGTCCTCCAAGAGAACAATCTGGATCGTACAACAAGAGTAAACACAACAAAAGCAATACAATGTGATCGAGTCAATGTAGAAGTGGTTTAATTATATCATGAAATCCAATTACAATCTATCAGTAACATGCAGGTTACAAGATTTAGCTCACTGACCTGAGTACATACATGCTCAAATATAATATTAGTCAACTCTAGACCTCTTAATCCTAAGATAAATCTTCTATATTCTTAGAACTGATTTCTACAAGCTTAATTACATTGATTTATATGATCAAGAGGGATCCACATCGACCCAAGAAGAATAAAATGCCGATGAACAAGATGAACTACCAAGTCGGCCTTTGCCAAAGAGAATCCTCTGGAAAACCCAAAGGATGATGTGCGGACCTAAGGGAAGGTCAGCCACACACCAAGGAACGTTGGAAATAATGAATTGAAGCTCTGAAAGCTATGAAAATGATTTGCAAGATTCACCAATAGCAAAATAGGTTCAAGCGGTTCCGAGGTTCAAAGCCAAAAAATTGTCTTTGATTCTAGAAGCGATAACTTGCCAGGAAAAGATCCAAACGTCCTGCGGACTTAGGATAAAGAAAATGAACATGTCCATGATCAAAATACAGCTTTACAAATATCTGACGAGAAAATGCCAAGAAGCCAAGGACGAAATGCTGAAACTACAAAACAAGAACAAACTGAAAGAAAATATTTTTGTTTGATGCAAGATTGCCAAGAACCAGGGATGCTCCTACATCAGACATCCGGGATTGTTGAAAACGTGAGTCCCTCACTTTTCTGGGGTCAAAGGAAAACCAAGGTGGTCTATCGTTTCCTGAGAAATCCATGATGAATCTTCAACTGGTCTGTCTTTCCACTTCACAAGATACTCACTATACTAGTTGCTCTGGGTGCTGCGCCCAATCCTACTGTCCAAAATATCTTCGATCTGATCTGGTTCCTTCCAAGATATTGACTTATCCAAGCCTTCTATACTGTCCTCACTAAATTCTGTCTCATGATATTGATATAGATCTGCAATGTTGAATATAAGTGAAATATCCAAACTATCTGGTAACTCCACTTCATATGCATTTTTGGAACTGAACTTCCTCAAGGTCTTACAAGGTCCAAACTTCCTCATTTCCAAATTATTATAGGTACCAACTGGGAATCTCTCTTTTCTTAGGTAAACCATCACTTCATCTCCAACTTCAAATTCCTTATGTCTCCTCTTCTCATCTACCTTCTCCTTGTATTTTTTGTCCATGTCCTCCAGATGTTGTTTAACCTGAATATGCACTGTCTTCATATGCTCTGCAAATTCTTCTACTTCTGCACTTCTCTTATCTTCTTTACTAATGCCTCTCAATTCTGATATACCTCTAGGGTTTAGTCTGGTAACAATATCAAAAGGTGTTCTTTCGATACTCCTGATCATTGAATTATTGTAGGAAAATTATGCTTGTTGAAAGATCAAATCCGAACTTCCGGTTTTCTCTCCCACTAAGCATGTCAACAAATTTCCCAAGATCCTATTCACTACCTCTATTTGTCCATCAGTTTGTGGGTGAAAAGTCAAACTGAACTTCAAATCTATCTTCATCTTCTTCGAAAGTGTCCTCCAATAATATCCAACAAACTTAGTGTCTTTGTCTAAAACTATGCTTTTAGTTAATCCATGCAATCTCACCACTTCCTTGAAAAGAACTGCATCCGATGTCTTCTTACAAGGTATGAAATGCGCCATCTTCGAGAATCTATCCACCAACACAAAATTAGAATCATTTCCTCTCCGTGTCTTAGGCAATCCTAGTCTAAAATACATGCTTATGTCCTCCCAAGGTCTCTCTGGAACTGTCAATGGCTTATACATTCCAACATTCTGACTACTACCTCTTGCAAGTTGACAAATCCTACAGTTCTGCATAAATTTCCTGACATCCTTATGAATCTAAGGCCAAAAGTAATTATCACTTATTAATGCCACTATCTTATCAATACCAAAGTGTCCAACTAATCCTCCACTATGCTTCTCCTTTATCAGACTCTCTCATAGAACTTCTAGGTATGCACAATTGAATGCCTTTAAACAATATCTCATCTTGAATGAAATAATCCAACCACTTAATATTGTCTACCATAACTGGTTCCTTACAATCTTTCCAAGGTTCTACAAAATTTGGGTCATCCTCATACAAGTTCTTAAATTCTTCAAAACCTAGTACCTCCACTCTCATCTCTGTCAACAAATTCTTCCTTCTACTCAATGCATCAACAAATTTATTTGACTTTTCACTTCTATTCTTTAACCCAAATGTATAACTCTGCAAGAACTCTACCCATATCATATGTCTCTAATTCAGCTTATTCTAACTATTTAAATATTGTAAAGCTTGATGATCTGTATACAACACAAACTCCTTAGGAAACAAGTAATGTCTCCACTTCTTCAATGCTTGAACTATGGCATAAAATTCTTGATCATACATTGAATATCATCTCCTCGCATCATTCATCTACTCATTGAAATAAGCTACTAGTCTTCCTTCCTGACTCAACACTGATCCAATCGCATTCCCACTTGCATCACAGTCCACTTGAAATACTTTGCTAAAATCCAGTAAAGATAGCACATGCTACTTAGTCACGTTCTGCTTCAACAATTCAAAATGCTTATTTGCTCTAGTTTTCCACTTGAAATCCTTCCTATATCCTCTCATTGTTTGAGTCATAGGGCTACAAACTGAACTAAATTTTTTGATAAACTTCCAATAGAAACTAGCCAGTCCATGAAATGATCTTACCTTTCCAATGCTTTCCGGTGTAGGCCATTCAACAATTACTTTTACCTTCTCATGATCCATCTTCAATCCATGCTCAAATATCACAAATCCCAAATAGTCTAACTCTTCCTTCATGAAACTATACTTCTTAATGTTTATCAACAACTTTTCTTCTCTCAACCTCTGCAAAACTTGTCTCAGATGCAACATATATTCCTCCTTTGTCTTACTAAAAATCAAAATGTCATCCAAATATACAATAACAAACTTACCCAAGAATTTCTTCAATACCTCATTCATCAATCTCATGAATGTACTCAGTGCATTAGTCAATCCAAAAGGCATCACCAACCATTCATATAATCCTTCATTTGTCTTGAATGTTGTCTTCTTCTCAATTCCTTCTCTGATTCTGATCGGATGTTATCCACTCTTCAAGTCTATCTTTGTGTAGTATTTGGCTCCACTCAAACAATCCGTTATGTCATCCATCCTAGGCAAGGGAAATCGACACTTCACTATGATATTATTTATTGCTCTAGAATCAGTATGCATCCTCCATTCTCCATTCTTCTTAGGTGCTAATACTGTTGGAATTGCACAAGGACTCAAACTCTCTCTGATCAAACCTTTCCTCAACAACTCGTGCACTTGTCTATTCAACTCCTCATTTTTTGTCGGTGTAATCCAGTGTGTTGCTTTGTTAGGCAAACTAGCTCTGAGAATCAGGTCCATGTAATGACTAATACTTCTCATAGGGGGTAATCCATCAGACACATTATCTAAAATGATGTCTGCATACTCTGTCAGCAACTCCTTTATCTCTTTTGTTTGTTCCTCTGCATGCTTCAGATTGTCAGTTTTCTTAGGAACTAAAGCAAAACATACATTCTCATGTCTCATCCCCTCTAGGAATTTCCTTCCATCCACCAAACAGATTCTAGGACTGGTACAAACTTCAGCCTTCATAGGCTCCTCCAAGGGTAACAAGGTCTGCTTCACCCCATTTGCAACAATAGTGTCGATGTTCTTCCTTCCATCATGTACTTCTTGGGTATCATATTTCCAAGGTCTACCTAACAAGATATGACAAATATCCATAGGCATAATATCACACAAAACTTCATCATGATAATTCTCAATTTTTTAATTTCACCAAACATTGTTCACGTACTAGTATCTTATGATCATCCTAAATTTGTGCCATCTGATAAGGCTTAGGGTGCTTCAACCTTTCCAAATTTAACTTATTCACCATCTCCTTCGAAATAAGATTATTTGAACTACTACTATCAATTATAAATTTATGACACTTACCGGATACCTTACATCTGGTTCTAAACAAGTTCCTTCTCTGCAAGGACTCTTCATCATCTCTCGCTTGACACAAATCTCTCCTCATTACCAACAATTCTCCATCTTCTGGTTTATTAGCTGATCTGGTATGATCTTTGTCCACCAATGTTGTTCTTCTAGTGTTCTCGGTCTTCTTGCATTCAAAAGCTTTTTGCCCTTCTCCTTCGCATTTAAAGTAGGTTCCTCTAAACACTCTTTTATCTTTTCTTCTATCATCTTTGTCGTAACTCCCATTCCGGTATCCATCAGGTTCTCTTCTCCAATGAAATTTTTTGTCATCCTTTCGGTATGAACTACTATCTCTGCCAACTTCCTTGTCTTTGTTCTGATCTGTACAGGATACTCTTCCTCCAAAAACATTCCACCTCTACCTCTTTGCTTATGCTCATGTCTTTTGTTTAACTTCTCTTTTTCTTTCAAGGCATATTGATAAGCTTCCTCAACAGTCTGCAACTTGATTAGACTGAGTTCATCTTGTATAGACATTCGCAACCCATTCAAATATCTAGCAACTTGTTCAATCTCATCATCAACATGTCTGGATCTGATATTAAACTTGTAAAATGTTTCAGTATACTCCTTCACACCAGATTCCTTCTGCTTTAGGCTCTGCAACTTCCGAAACAGGTTCACTTGATATTCAACAAGAATAAACTTTGATTTTAACTTGCTAACCATCCGCTCCCAAGCTTTGATCTTCTCTTTGCATCTTATCTGTCTATCAACCTACAGATGTTCCCACCAAAGAGATGCATGACCTTTCAACTTAGTTCAAGCATATCTCACCTTCCTATCTTCTGTGTGCCTTCAAAATTAAAATATTTTTCCATCTTCATGATCCAGTCTAACAATCTATTTGAATCCAACTTGTCATCATAATTCAGTGGGGTAAAATGTGGTCAAGTATTCGCTCTAGACAATGCTCTTATAAACCTTTCATCATCTGGGTCGTTCGCTAGTGGATTTATTCCTTGTTCTCCAACTGCCACTACTTCTTCTTCATATTTGCTCACATCTTCAACATGTCAACCTCTTCTTTGGGCCGTTTCAATAGCTTCCAATCGAGATACAATTCCTCTCAACATTTCCATCACAGTAGGGTCTCCATTTGTATGTGCTCCACCATTTCTATTTCCTCTTCATGCCATCTTCATGCAAGTCCTTTACAGTTGTAGTCTGGATCCACAATCCGCCACCCTACAATAAAACATTACAGGACAACACAGTCTCCGAAATGAAATATGCTTTGATAGCACTTGGTGCAGTCACGGATAAGAGGGTCCTCAAGGAGAACAATCAAGACCATGCAACGAGAGTAAACACAACAGAAGAAATATAATGTGATGGAGGCAATGCAAAACTAGTGGAATTATATCATAAAATCCAATTACAATCTGTCGACAACATGTGAGTCACAAGATTTGGCTCACTAGCCTGAGTACATACATGCTCAAATACAATATCGGTCATCTCTTGACGTCTTAATTGTAAGATAGATCTTCTATATTCTTAGAAATGATTTCTACAAGATTAATTATATTGATTTATACGATCAAGAGGGATCCGCATCTGCCCAAGAAGAATCAAATGTCGATGAACAAGATGAAACATGTAAAACTACCAAGTCGGCCTCCACCAAAGAGAATCCTCCAGAAAATCTAAAGGATGAAGTGCGGACCTAAGGTAAGGTCGACCACACGCCAAGGAATGTTGGAAACAATGAATTGAATCTTTGCAAGCTACGAAAGTGATCCGCAAGATTTGCCAATAGAAAAATAGGTTCAAGCGGTTCCGAGGTTCAAAGCCATAAAACTGTCTCAGATTTCAGAAGTGATAACTTGCCAAGAAAAGATCCAAATATCTCGTGAACTTAGGATAAAGAAAATGAACATGTCCACAATCAAAATCCAGCTCTGTAAGATCTGATGAGAAAATGACAAGAAAGTCAGAATGAAATGCTGAAACTGCAAAACAGGAACAAACTGGATGCAAGATTTCCAAGAACTATGGATGCTCCTGCATCATTCTCCAAAGCAAACTTGGACTGAAAGATTAATATTTTAATAGGATAAATCACCATAGTCAACTGAAAACTAGACCAACTTACAACACAAAACTTAGAACATCATAACTCTACTTACCGATGATATCATCATCTGAAAAATGAACTGAAACAATACACAAACCACATAAATAAGTCCTCCAATCTAAAACACTTGAATCTAAATATCTAGAAGAAACGACACATTTTTTGGATCTGTTCTGATAAACAACCTTACTCTTAAACACAACAACAACCAATTCTACCATCTGAGCAACAAAGGACCTGCAATTTTGATAATGCAATATACACAGATCATAACATTGTATCCAAAACTATAGCACATAGTCTTCACATATTGGAGAAATGTAAAGCATTCTTCCACTAGGATATTAAATATTATTTCCTGCATATTGAAAATTCCACTATACCATCCTTCTAGAAACATCTTAACATCTATACAAGACAACTCAACAATACTAGAACACTCACATGGTGACACAAGATAGGTTGACATGAATGACAACACAACAACTCAAGTTTCCAACACTATGATCTAACTTTTATGTTTACTTATAATTTGACCACTTTTCAAACTATGAGTATCTTTTTTTAATAGAATTAAGTTAAATTGTTTGATCACAACCTAATTTAATTTACAAATACCTATCAAAATAGATACAAATAAAAAATTGGTTTTCATTCACAAAAAAATACTGATTGGGGAGCATAATTGTAGTAGGTGACTGGGGTTCTTATCAAATTTGGTTTTGGATGAGTTGGTATTATTTGGTCCTCTTTGACTAATTGTAGATAACAAAATTGGATCTTTTGACTACATTCTAACATGTAATTTGTCTTATGGAAGGTAACTATATTTCCATAATCTCTAAGTATTCATGAAATTTTTTGTTCTTTTTGAATGATCTATAAGTATTTTTGGAATTGAAAATGGTTTAGAATAAGGTATGTTCTACATCTATTCCCCTTATAAATGAGATCAAAATCTATGGAGGTGATTTCAATGCATTGCTTGGAGATTTTGAAAAAATGGGGGGTATTATTCCAAATAAGAGGGTTATGGAAGATTTTAAGGAGTTTGCCCAACAATAAAAAATGATTGACTACATGCTAAAAAATGGATCTTTCACATGGAAAAATGCATGCAAATATTTCTCCCAAATAGCTAAGAGATTGGATAGATTTTTTGTATTTGATAATTGGCTGACTTCTAACCTTGATTATTCTTCCACTAGTCTACCTCATATAGGGTTAGATCATTTTCCCATTCAGCTCTTCATTTTTTAAAGAAATTTTGTCTTTAAGTCCTTAAATTTAAATCTATGTGGTATAAGGATTTGTCTTTTATTCCGTCAATGAGCCTTGGTGGAATAGTTGTCTTCGTGTAGAGGGGACAACAATGTTTAATATGCAAAATAAATTGAAACATCTTAAACAACATATTAAACAGTGGGGTTCTCATAACAAAAATGTGTTTGTTGAAAAGTCTAGATTAGAAGAAGAGCTTGCAAATTTACATGCAATGTTTTTTTCAAAAAGGAATGGATAATCAATGTTTCAAGCAAGAAATGTAATTGAAAACTAAATTGGAAGAGGTACTACCCATCAAAGAAGAATAATGATGATAAAAATCTAGAGAATGTTAGCTAAAGGATGGAGATAAGAGTATAAAATTCTTTCATGGTTCTACAAAGATGAGGAGGCAAGAAAATAGGATATCTAATTGATTCAATCTTCTAATGGGGTTCTTCTAACTAAGAAAATGGAAATTAATAAGGAAACACTATCTTTCTTCAAGAATCTCCAGACACCTTCAACACAAAATCTTTAAACAAATCACTTGATCTCTCATATCCCTTAGTTAATAGAAAAACATAATAAAATGCTCATGGATAAGTATTCTTTATTTGAAATTAAGGAGGTGTTTTTCTCAATTGCTCCTAAGCAAGCTTATGGACCTGATGCTTACATTGCTCTCTCCTTCCAGAAGTGTTGGTCAGTAGTGGGTAATGATGTATTTCTTGTTGTGGAAGAAGCTCATAAGAATAGGGCTATGCTTGCTGATTTTAATACCACCTAGATAGCTTTGGTTCCAAAACAATAGCTCCCTTAACTTTCAAAGACTTTCATCCAATTTCTCTCTGTAACACAGTATATAAAATATTTACAAAATCCATTGCTAACAAATTGGGCAAATTGATCCCACTAGTTATGTTTGAGGAGCAAGGAGGTTTTGTACCAGGGAGGGAAACTCTAGATGGAGCAATAGTGGTTTGTAAGGTTCTTCATTCTATTTTGATGAAAGGGATTTATGTTATGGTTTCAAATGTTGATATGGAGAAAGCCTATGATAGAGTGAATCAATATCTTTTGAGCTTTGTTTTGAGAATTTTTGGCCTCAATTAAAAGTGGTGTAAATGGATAGACTTTCACATCAAGGGCTAAATTATTAGTATTGGGAAATGCTTCCCCTTGTGGATTCTTCTCTTCTACCTAAGGCTTTAGACACGGAGATCCCCTTTCACTATTCTTGTTTATCCTAATGGTAAAAGCTATGAGTAGGGTTATCAAAGCAACCCATTCTTCCTTCATATTGAAGGGGATCAATATCTCTTCTTATCCAAAGAACTCAAGGGTGGAGTAGGTATTAGAAATATGGATCTGCAAAATAGGGCTTTTAGTGCTAAACTGATTTGGAGGATCTCTGTTAATCCCACAACTAGATGATGTAAATTACTAAAGCATATATACCTAGATAATATGAGTATAGAGAGAATCTTTGCACTAAGAGGTCTACTTTCAAGTTCAAAAATGTGGAACTTCATGTCTTCTTGCAGGGATATTCTTCTTCCAGACTTTAACATGGGTTCTTCATAATGGGGAGAAAGCTCACTTCTGGGACGATACTTGGAATAGTTATAAACCATTACACACTCTCTAGGAAATTGGTTGTTAAATTAACTTATTCTTTAATATATTTGGGATTCCAAGGTTAGTAATTACTTGTCTATAGATGATACTTCACTCTCTTACAAGGTAAAATGGAAATCTTTTTATTTCCTACTAGTTCTTAGTCATATGAAGGCCCCTTTGAAATTGGAGTTGTCCAAATGAACTAATATCCTCTTAGAGTTTGATGATGAGATGAGGTGGAGAAAACACCACGAGGCCAATACACTGTTAAGAAGGGTTATGAAAGCTTAGCTGCAAAGGAAGAAATAGAGAATTGGTGTTCTAGATTGTTTTGGGGTTCTTCATGCCTTCCAAAGGCGGGTAGCTTCACTAGGCTTGCTCTTAAAGATAGAATTTTGACTTGGATGAGGATTGATAGATTGGGAATTACCCCTCTTTTAGTTGTGTCCTTTGTGGAAAAGCTTTGGAGACTTAAGGGAATCTCTTGTTAGACTATCTATTTGCACAAAATTGTTAGATATGGTTAAAATCTATTCTAGACTTGTATACCCCTCTCCATAATACTCTTCTTGGTCAATTTTAAGAGTGGTCACTCCTATATAAAGACTTGACTATTGCAAGCATTTAAGAACTTAGCTCTTCCATTCTAATATAGAATATATGGGCAGAAAGAAACAATAAGATCTTTAGGAAGTCTCCCTCTTCATTTTTTAATATTATATCTTTCATTGAGAAATCTACATCAGAAGTTGCAATGTCTCATCTAATCAAGAAAAGCAATTCTTAATTAATATTTTCTTCGTGGGATAAGAATACTCAAATGATAGAAAGCATTAAATTTCCCCCAACCAGTGATAACTTTAAGAAACCCCCCTCAAAAAATTGTATAAAATCTTGGCGAATATTTATTTTTTTTCTAAAAATAATAATAATGTTTATCGGCGAATCTTTCCTTCTTATAAAAAAAAATATTAATTTTATTGGCAAATTTGTTTATATCAATTTTTTTTTTGTAGAAAATATTGGCGAATCTCAGAAAATAATCATTGTATGCGTTAATTATTATTGCATTTCCTTTCATTTAAAATAAATCTTTTATCAAAAAGTAAAGGCATGAAGGTTGAAATCATTAATGAGTGTAAGGGTTAGACTATACTTTATTTAGTTTCTACCATTAACTTAAAATAATCTAATAGCCCTCTTTCTATTTTGTGAGATAAAATTTACAAACAATTGGTAATACTCATGGGGCCAAAAATTGCTTTTAGACCATTGGTTTTCATTGTAGTCAACAATTCAAAAGCAATTTCAAACCCCACGAGCATTACAACTTGTAGGTACATTTTACCTCATGGAATACAATGAAGGTCATTAGATTATATTTTAAATAAATGGTGGAAACAAAAGATTGTTAATATAACCCTAAAGTAACTAATAATTATGATATATTATTGGTGAATTAATTTGGATTTCTACAATAAATTATTAAATGTTGGCAAATCTAATCCAATCATGTATCAAATATTGTGGCAATTTTTTAAGTTAAAAAAATTAATAAAATAAATTTTCCGACAATTTAAATAACATTAAAATAAAAATTTGTAAAAATTTGGCAATTTGGGTCACCTTAAAAGCTGAAATTATTAGCCAAATTTGATTCCCAAATTTCAAAAAATAGCCAATTGACGAATATTAGCCACTAAAGTTTTCATTGGCCCCAACCCTCCAAGGGATGTATACCTCAATAAGACTTGAAGCTGCTTTGTTCCCATGCTAAATGGATTCCCCCTCCCCAGATTGGGTTAAACTAAACTTTGATGGGACATCATATGGAAACCAGGTATATCAAGGGTTGGTGTCATCTTTAGGGATGACTCAGGTGTGGTCTTAAAAGAAACATGTAAGATCCTTCCTCATGATACTAATAATATTGCATAATTTTCTGCTCTCGAGTTTGGTTTGTTATTAGCAGTTGATTTTGGCTATGAATTGTCACAATTTGCTAAATGGTGCAGAATGCAGTCACTTCTTGGAAGCTTAATTATTTATTAGATTAGTTTCATTCTCTCTTTTCTCTGTTTGATGAATTCCAAGTTATGCATTGCTATCGTGAAGCTAATGGATGTGCAGACACTCTAGCAAACAAGGCTATTGATGAGAGTTTGGTACTTAAAGTCTTCTCCTCTAAAGACTTTTTTGGCGATTGTAGTCTTAAGGAGATATGTGAAGTCGATGTTTTATAACTTCCTTAAGAGAGTTGCGCTTCACTGGTTAGCGATGATGTGGATGAGGCTTTGTAGGCCTGGGCATGCGACTTGGCCCTTTGATTAAGCTTTTTCCCACTTGGATGCATTCATATATGAGGCTTTTTGAGAAATGAGTAGCGGTTGTTTTTCAAACCTCCCACAGGTACTGGTGACATTAGATTGCACATGTGAAACATCTATCTCATCTACCCCTTGGCAAGATCACCGCATATTATATTTACTCCCAAAATTTATTGGACTAACCTTTCCTTGTCTTTTCGCAGTTGTGTTCGATGGTGGGTATTTAATTTAATCATATCGTTTCATTGTGTTATCACTCACTCCTCCATCCTTTGATGCGTTTTTCTTTGTGTGCAATTCTCACTTGTGTCGAGGCCTTAACAAATAATCATTACTTGACCACCAAACAAATGTTGTTGTACGTTTTAGCATGGGGTGTGCTGATAAATAGAATTTCATTATTTTTTATTTACAATCCCATTGGATCTTCTTCCATCCTACCTTCGTCATTCTTTCTGCCATGGCGTGCAGTTGGAGAGCTAATTTTTCAAGATGTTGTTCGGAGTGGTCAGTCATCTGCCTATGACAGTGAAAAGTTGGGAAATGCTTTTATTCTCTCTGGTGAGCATGTTGAAGTTGTAGTCAAAATTATTATGGCGAAACAGTGCTTGAGAGAGCGTTCACATGCTCTGTTTTCTGAGGTGGCATCGTATTTTTTGTCCAAGTGCATGGACATTCTTTAGGATGTGGAGATGGTTTTGACAATTGCAGCTTGCTATGTACAACCATATCTCTTCTCTCTATAAGTCTTGTGTAAAGAACTTCGTTCTTTTTCTCTTTCTGGTAGTTTGGCTCCTATTGGGGCTTTATGAACTTGCACAACTTGGGGCTGTTGAATGCATATGCTGAATTGCTATCTTAGATGCAAGCGAGTTTAGTTTACAATCAATTTGAAGATGTTGTGATGGCAGATCATCTTCATTTTGGACTTAGTGTTGAGGTTTTGGATGGCGCATTTGACAAGTTTATGGGTGTTCATTTGCTTTTAAGCCTTCTTTGCTATCTCACTATTGAGCACGTTTCCTCTACTTCTCTTGCAGATGAACCTGGCCAAAGTGGACATGCCACTTCTTCTTTGTTGCCATCTCTTTTGGCTTTTTGGTTTTTGAGGTCGTGTCGACGCAGTTTGTTGGTTCTGCTTCGATGACACTACGTTGAGTGTATTCTTTTCTACTTACAGGTCTCCTCTTACGTTCATGTATATCATACCTGTGGTGGTCAGGTGCTATTTGTATTTTATTTTTATTTTTTTGACACTCTACTCCCCAATTTTGAGCTTTGTTGGGAGCCACATTTTGTAATCTTTGTCTATTATTAATACAATATTTTAGTGACATTAGTCACCTTTTATCTTAAAAAATGGTATTTTTGGAATCTATATTTATTTCTTTCTATCATCATTTCTAGAATTTATATTGATTTCTATAGCCAATAAACACGTCCAAAAGATTTTATTTTCTTTATCAATGAGCTTTTCCATAAAACTATATTCAATCCTCAATCTAGATAAAAAATTTCACAAAACTATATCCATTTCTTAGTCTATAAGCTCTTCCATAAAATATATTCATTCTCCTTAATTCATAAGTATTTCCCATAAATCTATATACGATTCCTTAAATTAATAAGCATTCTAGAAAACTTTTTTCATTTCTTTATCCAATAAGAATAAATTTTTATATGAATAGATATTATTCATAAAACCTTTCCTACTTAGATTAATTCATTATAAAATCTAGAATTAATAACCTTAATATTTCAACCATTACTTATAACTTGAAATCTCAAGCAACAGATTACCTTGAATACAATCACCACACAAATTTCAAGGTCTTTTTGAAAAAAAATATAAAAATCCTTGATCTTAAGGAAAGTGCTAAAATTTGATACTACAACTATTCTCCTTTCTCCTTCTCATTTTCTCTTTTAACTCTTGTAAATGGAAAAAAAAGTCATCTCTCCTCTTTTCGCTATAACAGTTATCTCCTCTCTACTTATAATCTCCATTACTTGAAAAACATTTGATTTTTGTCAAGCTTATATGTCCAAAATTCCCTACAACTACTTTGCTATAAACTTAATGTTTCTCTAGAGAATCCTAATTTTAGACATGCTATAGGTTTTAAAAAATCCTTTAGTTTTTTCTTTTCCCACTCATCCAAACTTCTATTCAATTTACCTTATTTCAATAACTAAAGGCGAGATTTAAATAGAAATAATTAATGGAGTGTAGGAGAAAAAAGATCAAAGGCAAGGATGTGGCAAACAAGATACATAGGTAAACAAAAATGATGACATCATGGTATGATAATAGGTATTGAAAAGCCACCAAGACACAAAATAAATGGTGTGGTGTCTAGGAGTTGCAAGCCCAACATATAGCTTCTAGGTAGAGTCTTTTTTGTGTGATTTCAAGCATGGCTCCAAAACCCTTATATCAGACTCTGAGCATATTATACTTTACCAAATTATTGTTGTGAATAAGGCACTTTGGGAGCATAAACATGCCTCTAATCCTTTTCACAGTTGTGCCTTTTGCAAATCTCAAATCCGTAATTTTTTTCCCCAACCCTTGCCCCATTCTAATTGAACAAAGTTTTATTTCTTTACCTTCTACCTTTACATTGGTAAAGCAAGAGCTTGGGGAAGTTCCCAGACCTTGTCATGGTTGTAGATGAAAATTGAGAGGCTTAAGATGACGAAGCTTCATTTTCCTTGGAGGATGTAGCTTTAAAATTGGTTGAAGAGGTATACCTATTAATGACCTTGGATGATGACAACATTTAAGGAATGAAAGCAAAAATTATAATGTCGTCTAAGTTGATTCATAGGTTCCTAGGCAAGAGACTTAATTTTTATGATTTAAAAAATTGGATGAATGATATTTGGAGAAACATTATGGCTTGCTCAATTGCATTGATGGATAGACGTTTGTTTTTGGTCCATTTTCAATTAGAGGTGGACTACAATTTTGTGAGGAACAATGGGTCATGTGATTCTTTCAAAAGAAATCTTTTCATGATCCCATAGACTCCTTTCTTTACTCCAACCACTCATTCAATTACCAAAGTCCCTACATAGGTGAGAACTTGCAATCTCCATTTGGCTATGAGAAGCCTAGGTCTAATTCGATTATTGATAATTAAGGTTGAAAATTTCATCAAATTTAACAAAGATTAATAAAAATTGTGTGTTTGCATTATGGCAAACTTATCAAACCCCATCCTTCACCCTATGAAAATTGTGTCCAGTTACAAAGGATGGAAACAACTCATAAATATTGTAGGTTTACCTTTCCATTTATTTTTAACTTAATCAATTTAAACATTAGATTGCATATTGTTCTTTCAAAAATCATTTGGATGATCACACTATTAGGCTACAAAAATGGGTCCAGAAAGTAAGGAATTGAAAGTTGGATATAAATTCTTCAAAATTTAAGTGGAAAACTTAGATTGATGCTTAGTTTCATGTCTCAATTAAAAATTCACAAAGAAAGTGTCCTTGGAAGACTAAAATTTGGGCTTTACTAGATTCATTGGAACGACAAGATGAAGTAGTTCAAGAAAAAGAGATGGATTAGCTGCTCTACCAATATTTTAACAATTTCTCAAATTAAATCCATCGAGACTAAAGTAAATTGCGGCCTTGCTAAATGTTATGAAAGAAATAAATTGAGTGCTTGTGCTTGGAAGTTATTAACTATGTAGGCAAGAGTTCACAATGGACCATGAAGGCTCTTGTTTTCAATAAAGATAGAAGGCTTTCCTCATCTAAAGGATGATTATCTCTCATGAGGCTCTTGAACGTTTTGGTTTCAAGTCTGTAAAGGTCTAAGGTCAATTGTTTGAGGTTGTCTTCTCTTTTTCTTGTCTTTAATCTTCTTTAAGCTAATGTGTCCCTTTATTTTTTGACTCTGCAATCTTGATATTTATTTGGGCAAAGTCCCTAATACTTTTCCTTCCTTTACCATGAGAAAAAACTTTAAGGTAAGTTTGAATTAATTTATATAGTTTTTAAATTTTTTAATTAAATAAATAGTGGTTAGGGTGTGTTTGATACTAGCACTAGGTTAGGCATATGTACACACATATTAGTGCTTGAGAACAATATATACATCAACGTAAAAATAAAATAAAATAAAACCTAGAATAATTAAGGTAGAATGTGGAAGCATTATGTAAATTAGGGTTAGGTCCTTTGTCAATTCATATTATAGATTTACTTTTCAACCTTCATTTTGGGTACTAAAACATCAACACAAATAAATATCCTATTAGACATACATGTGTAATCTAGTGGTATGGTCCAATTAATAATTATGTTTAATGTAATGATTAAACTATAATACTATTTTTCATTTAACATTCATAATACAATTAACTAGTCAATAACATTATAAAAGCATCAATCTATTAATATAATTATAAACACATCCATCAATCAAACTCCACATCCAAATTACATTTGACTTTGTAATTTCTCAAAAATGAACATATTGCAACTACCCTTAGTAGATATGCAAAATCTTATAAAAGTAAGAGGATAATTTAAGAAATTATTATTTATTTAATTTACTAAGTAATATTAGGGGGTTATGTAAGAAAATTCCATGGCACCATGATGAAATATTATACAAATCCCCAAGAATTGAGATAAAATATTATGAAATGATATGAAAATGGTAAACATAAAGAGATACCAATATATTTATAAAAGCAGCTCGCACCATTAAATGTTATTGAAGCTATTGATTTTACAAATAATACTATAGAAAATAATCACAATAGATACTAGAAGTATTGGTAAGCAATCTTATTATTAGTGAGGGGGATACTAACACATCAAAAGTGTTCTAACTTCTTAAACCGTACTTTTGGGATTGGCTTCTTAAAACATATTTTTGGACAAGTAAATATTTTTATAAGGATATCTCTTAAAATTATTGTTAATATGATGTCATGGGATAGGAAGTGAGCTCAAAATGATGTTATGAGAAAATTGGGAGAAACTGATGCCATTAAGATAGATTTCAGGAGAAAATGATATCGTGGAACCAAAACACGAGTAAATTGGTATCATCGAAACAAATTTTAAGACAAATTGACATTGTAGGATCAAAATGGGGACAAAATGATATCAATGGGATAGATTTTGGGATAAATGGCTATCATGGTATCAAAATGGGGAGAAAATAATAACAACGGGATAGAAAATGGGAGAGAAGAAATGAGATAGGATCGACGGATAGTAAAGACTACAAACACAATAAGTAAAAAATAAGAGACACGAGCATTGAGCAATTTTTGGTGTCTATAGATATAAATTCATCATTCATTTCATCAAATATGTGCATGACTTTGATGAATGTTGTAGATGCTTTAACTAAGGTTGTGAGCACAAAAAAGTTTAGATGGTGTTCTGAGTCTATGGGCCTCATGGCCCCTAGCAATTGATTCATTGTGTTGATACTCCCTTTGCTCTTGCATGGTGTTTGACAAGTGGGATAATGTTGGAAAAAATGGTGTCTCAACCTTGCATTTACATGAGGTTACTATTTATAGAAAGTTTTCATTTGAGCACGAAATGATGCGAAATTCTCCTTGAAGCTTCTGGCTGGCTAGATAAGCATTCTGGTAAAGTTATGTTGCAAGATCACAACTAATTTTGAAGATATTAAAGTTTTCATTTTGGAGGGGTCCAATGAAAGGTTTAAATTTGATTTTGACAACTTTAGAGGCCCTAGAATACCTAGAAAAGTGGGCATAAGTGGTGTAGCGGCTTACTAGGCAATAAAGCACTTCACAAGCTTTCCAATGCTTCAAATGGTTCGTCAATAGGACACACGGTTCTCAAGTTATGGCCTTTGGAAGTTTGTACTCTTGAAACAGGGAATATGAAATGTACTGATCACATAAATGAGTTGTAAAAGGGAGGGACACATGTTGATGTGAGTTTTAACACGTCATGGGGCATATAGAAGGAAGATTAGGTCGGCTACACCTTATTGGGTGGTTTTAGCCCATGGTTTTATAATACTATTTAACGGTTTCTTGTATTGTATCTCCTATATATGAGGTGCGTGAGATATCTAGGTTGTGTGTAAGAGTCTTGTGGCTATTGAGTTACCTCTTAATCTCTGATTAGTGGTACTCCTATGAAGAGCTTATTTGGCAAGTATATTGTAATATGTTTTTGATTACTGAATAATATATTGGGCTACTTTTGGAGTGTGGGATTTTTCTCCTAAAAGGGTTTTCCTCACATAAATCATTGTGTTATGGTTTGAATGTTATTATATCTATTTCTATTTTCTATAACTATTGTGACAATTTGTAAGAGTTTTTTGCATTACCCTCCTCTCAAGGTTAGTGTAAGAAGTTGTTATGCTACTTAACTTCCTTACAATATTGGGAGTATTTGGAAGGTGTGCCAACATGGTGTGACCCTTCACATGTTTCATTTGTCTTATGCCTTTGTCTTGGAGAGTGTTTTGGGGTCAATGGTTATGTATGAAAACCATAATTTTTATGAGAACTCGAGTAAAACTAAACCTAGTTTTGTTTTCCATAAATGCAATATTCATAGAAATCAAAGTCAATATTACAATCATTCAAACCTTCAACAAGTTTTTTGATTTTTCAAGGTCCTTAGACCCTTTTCTCCAATGTGGCCAAGCCTCTGGTGCCATAACATAGTCTTCTCTGAAGGTAAATTTTCTTTAGAAGAAAGAGCACCCTTAGGTACCCAAAAGCCATTTCCATATATTGAAGTGAAACCCTCAAATCTTCTGATGAAGTATCCACAAATTTAATTTTTACAGATGTGCTATTACACTCAATAGTGTATGCATCTAGCTTATACAAAGTGCCTAACCTAACACCTCTAGAAATTATCATAGCACCCTTAATCATCTTACATCCCACTTCAGAAAAGACTACCTACACACTCACATCTATCAATTTGCTCACAGATGACAAATTTCATTTTGATCCAGGGATATGGAACATTCCATTAATCCTTTTCATTCTACCATAAAAAATCCTAATTCTAACTTTACCTTGACCAACAATGTTTAAATGTGAATCATCACCCAAGTACACCTTACCTCCATTAAATTCTTCATATTTAGAAAACCAATCTCTATTGGAAGTCATATGAAAAGATGCATCTGAGTCAATTAATGAGGCATCATTACCTGCATGAGTCACCAAAGCTGCAATGAATGCATCGCCATCTTTCTTTTCAGACTCAAAATCAAATCAAACTTTTTCTTTTTTGTCTTATTTTCTTCTTTGCAGTCCTTATGGATGTGACCTAGTTTACCACAATTCCAATAAATGACTTTTGACTTTCCAAGAGATTTTGATCTCCCTCTGGATTTGGAATTATCATGCTTCTCATTCTTCTTGCCTTTCTCCTTAGGTCTTCCACGAACAGTTAGGACTTCTTTTGAAGTGATGGATACCTTCCTCCGTATCTCTTCACCGAGTAGGGCACCCACCACATCTTCAAATTTTTAAAAAATAGAAGTAATACTAATAGCCATAACAAGAGAATCTCATGAATCAAAACAAACAACAAAGCAAGATCTGACAATTCTCCTCTTCGTCCATCTTAACAATGACAGATACCAATTGAGCCACCAGCATATTGAATGCTTCCAAGTAGTCTGCAACTCATCCACCCTATTCCATCTTCAAGGAATACGAATTCTTCCTTAAGAAAATTTGATTTAATAAAGATTTTCCTTGATACATTTCATCAAGCTTAGTCCATAGGTTCTTTGTAGAGTTTTCTTCGTGGACATTGATCAGAACAGAGTCTGCCAAGTACAATCTGATTAGACCCTTGGCTTTTTAGTCCATAACATCAAATTGAGTTACCACAGTAGGATATGAGGGTCTTTGGACATTCACATCAACAACATCCCATAGATCTCGATCTATTAGTAGATCTTCCATCTTTAACTTCCACATCTCAAAATTCATTCCATTAAATTTCTCCACCTCTATTCTCCCTGACGAACTTGTCATCTGAAAATTCCTGCAACAAAAAGTGTCTTCTGCACAAGCTCCCACTCAAATTTGGATTATTTCAAAAAACCCAACAACCCACAACTGAAACCAAAGGTGATCAGGCTTTGATACCATTTGTAAGGAAGTTAAGTAGCGAAACAACTTCCTACACTAACCTTGAGAGGAGGGTAATGTAATTTTTTTTTACAGATCATCACAACAATTACAAAAAATAGAAATAGACATAATAGCATTCAAACCATAACACGGTGATTTACGCGGGGAAAACCCTTTCGGGAGAAAAAACCCACACTCCAAAAGCCACCCAATATATTATTCAACAATAAAAAATAGATTACAATATACTTGTCGAGAAAACTCTTCACAGGAGTACCACTAATCAGAGATTCAGAGGTAACTCAATAGCCATAAGACTCTTACACACAACCTCTATCTCATGCATTTCATATATAGGAGATACAATACAAGAAATTGTTAAATGGTATTACAAAACCATGGGCTAAAACCACCCGATAAGGTGTATCCAACCTTTTTTCTCTTCTAGATGCCCCATGACATGTTTGTTAGTAGCAATAAAGAAGGAAGACTAAGAGGGGGGGTGAATTAGTCTTCACCGGATATACAAACCTAATCACAAAAATAGATCTAATGAACTGCATCAACAACAAAGATAAGAAAATTGAAAGCACAACACACAACACCAAGATTTTTGACATGGAAAACCCGGTTGAGGGAAAAACCATGGTGGGAACTTGCCCACAGTAAGATGATACTTTACAGTAGTATGTGGAAATATTACAATGAGGAATGCACATGCATTCAAGCACACTTCCTAGAGCCCACTGCTCAAATATAATGGCCCAGAAGGCTACAACTCTCAGGGAAGTCTCACTGATTTACAATAAGATTCAGACTACAATCCTGAAGTAATGAACTGAAAGAATAGCATCTCCAAATGCCTGATCACAGTTTCGGTTAAGTATAGTTGTCTTCTCTACAACACCAATCTCTCCTCAATCTCAACATCGAAGGATAAATCCATTGTTCTCACATGCACCACACTCTGATAATGCAAACATAACATCGACACCTAAATTACATGAATATATCACCTATATACAATTCATCAACCTTGATAACAAGATTGGATAAACCCTCAACCCTCAATTACAAAATTACATCACATGATACAAAGATTGACCATCGGACCAATACAATTATTTACATGACATAACATGAACCTAAATCAAATTCCCAAATGCACAACTCCACCGGAAATCATGTCAAGATCAATCACAACATGCTACACCACCATAAAAACTGTATAACATGAAAATCATCACCAGTTCATAGAAATCATCAAAAGATCACACAACTATCAATGCAGATTGACAAAACAAATAGCGCATGACTAGGAAACATAAGCAATCATGTTAAAATCATCAGAAACAGTTGTGCCAACACCACTTATCAAATCTTCATCTGTCGATGTCTGAAAGCTCAAGAAGACAACGAATCAACAACTGTCACAAAGAAAGATAACTTGTGGAGCACCAAATCATAATCCATCTGAAATAGAGATACATAAGACCATCCCAATAAATATCCCAAAAACTCAGCACAAGATCTGATCACACTGGAATATACCAGAGGATATACTGAACTCTACAAAATAGTGATCAACAAAACAACATTGCAAACCGGATTATAAGATCTTCCCAATCTGCAATCACCGAAGCAATACACAGGAATATGTTGACATCAATGACAATAATATATTCTGGTAGCAATAATAACCAACAATATCTAACAGTGTTAAAACACACATCAACACGTGTCCCTCCCTTTTATAGCTCATTTATGTGTTCGATACATTTTATATTTCCTATTTCAGAAGTACAAACTTCCAGAGGCCATAACTTGAGAACCGTGTGTCTTATTGACGAACCGTTTGAAGCGCTGAAAATATCACGAAGGGATTTATACCTCGTAAGCCGCTACAGCACTCATGCCCACTTTTTAAGGTGTTTTGGGGCCTTGAAAATCTTCTAAATCAAATTTAAATCTTTCATTGGACCCCTCCAAAATAAAAACTTTAATATCTTCAAAACTAGTTGTGATCTTGCAACGTAACTTTACCTAAATGCTTATCTAGCCAACCGAAAGCTTCAAGGAGAATTTCACACCATTTTGTGATCAAATGAAAACTTATTATAAATAGTAACCTCATGTAAATGCAAGGTTGAGACACCATTTTTCCCAACAAATATACCTCTCATGCATCTGCATACTATCACATGGACCAAAAACACATAAGTTAGCCTCAAAAGATGAAACAATTGACTCATGCCAATACAACAAACTCAAAATTCAATTTGGACCAACAACAAAACTTGCAAACAACCAAAGAAGAAACATACAAAATCAGGGAGCCTAAATCAACCATATGCAACACTTCAACAACCCTAAGCCAAGGAATACAACACATTCCTCCACACCATTGGACTGCAATTGTATTAACAAGATCTTGGACTTAATTAACTCCAACCATAGATCACATATCCTTCTAAAAATTGAGATATAATTAGATTGCACATCCACAAAAACTACTTTGAAACTGCATAACTATATAATGCATATATGCCATGTACCAGACCAATCTACATGACAAATTGATCACCAGAATAGTCAGACATAAATAAAACATCATATTGATATACTTAAAACGCCAACAAATCTCTGAAAACACCATAACACACCATAATATGTTGCCACAAATGTCCATACACATACTCCATACAACTACATGCTTTTGCACCAACTTCCATTAGCCGCTCATTTTAGAGCCATCTTTGGACCCAAAGAACAACTAAGTATCATTTCTAGACCAACAAGTTTGACATCAATGACAACTAGAACTCATATTTACAACAAATATTGCATATGAATAATGTACCCAACTATTATGTGTCATATATGACAGATTTAGAGATCTAGAAGGACTTTATTTTTTTCGACTTTTGTGAGTGTGGATTATTGACTTCTAGATTTAGATTTATGGATTTATGCTTTCAAACCCTTATATTTTAAAGACTAAAGTTTTGGACCCAAATGAAATTTGGATTCTAGGATTTGAGGATATGTGAGTTCTATATTTTTGTATTTTTAATTGTAGACAAGATTTTCATGTTTTTTATATAGGACTTTTGCCAAGATTTGCTTTTGGATTGCTCGAAATTTAGAGTTTTTCAATGTTTGGGTTTTAGTTTTTTGGATGGATTTATTGAGATATGCTAATGCATCCAAATTGATTTCAGATCCCATTTAATGATCTCTTAGGGGGATATTACCTTCGAGTCGGGTATGAATGTTGAGATAGCTTCATCATTTTGAAATAGGTAGTGATATGTGATTTTGTTGACCTGATTGATGAATTCAAGTGATGGAAAGTCAAGGTTGGTGACAAGAATGGTATTATTGGTAAAAATTGTTGGTGGTTACAAGCTCTTCATAGGAATTATGGGAGGAACTTATTTTGATATTGGAAGAATTTTCCTTAGGAATTAGAGAAGTGTTATTGACATCCTTAGGTTTCTCATGAGAATACAAGTAAAATAATCATGATACAAGTGCAAAGGAAAATAAGAGAGGTGAAAAATTTTAAAATAAAAAAAGTACAAGATTACAGCAAGAATCCAAATTATAAAATATTTAAGGGAAGTGATAAAATATAGAAAAGAACACTAAAAATGGGTTGTCCTATGAAGAGACATCAAAGAGAAGATAATAGATCTAAGGAGACAACAAATAGAGCAGAAGGAAATGAACTACCGTCATGTCAAAAGTAGTCTTCTATAATGATCAAATACACTTGAGCATGAGAAGGCGTATGAAGAATTGGAGTTGATACAAAATACCATGAAAATATGACAAAATTGCAACAAATAAATATGAAGAATATATGATAGTCCCAACTTGCAAAAAGGGAGTAAAGTTTATGAAGGTAGTTATATGTCTTAATCATCTTTCCTTACTCCATGTTTACAAAATAATTATAGCAAATGTTATTCATATTATCTTGGGAATGGATTAAAAAGAGGATATGGAAAGAGAATGTGGAGACATATTAGTGTTTCTATATGATGAAGAATATGGAAAGACAAGAATAAAGGAAAAGGATATGATAGTCACAAGATTTCATGCCTATCCCTCTCTTGAGGACAAACAAAATTATAGCTAGGGGAGTGAGGAGACTATAAATTGTCCATGTCATTTCATGTTTTATGACATCTTATGAATGTTTATAATGTTAATCCAATATATTTCTAAATATTACCTTGATCATATGAAGCGTTAACTATTATTAATGATATTTGATTATCATTTGTATGTCTAGTTAGTTAATGCTAAATAATGGTAATATGGGGATATCTCCTTCAAGAAGAAATAAGTTGACAGTAGTCACCATGTAGTTGTTGACTAGATGAGAACAAATTGTCAAAAAAATAGTTTCAGTAAAATGGGGATATCTCCCTCAATTATTAATGAAATTAAGATCTTGAAAATTATTTGGAAAACTTAAAAGGATATCTAAAAGCCCTTTAAATTGTTTGAGCTAATTCGCAATAGTTAATGAGCAACATTCACTAGAAGTTGACTAAGACAAAATTGGTATATGTGGAGGCAACAATTAAGGAATGATAATTCAATTTGGGCTCTTCTACCTCTTGATGTTCTCATAGATTTGGAGTTATTGAAGTCAAGTAACATTGGAGAAACTTGTGGAAACAACAAATCATGACTCGTAAATTATTATGCAATGTTTATACATTTTTTCAACCATAATTGTATTTTGATGTTGTAAGAATTTGATTCGGATTGTTACATCATTAACTCTATTTAGTAAGTCTTTATTATTAGTTTTTTGAGGAATAAGTTATCTCCTTGTTGTTTCGGGAGAATTGACATTTGTTACAATTTGATTAGAGTGTAATTAATCCAACTCCAAGATTAACACTAATGCATTATGTTGCACTTAACGATGGGAATCATATGTAACATGTTACTTTTATGAAAAAATAAAATATGATCATCTCATTGAATCTAATATATAAGTGGTATATCATTTTATTGGTTGAACTCATCTCCAAGGGATGAGAATATAAACTATGCCCCTCTTTTTGGCCACTTGGGGCCACCACATTATTAAGCATTTGTAAAAAGATATTTGAGTTTAGTGGTCCCAACTGTAATAAAATAAGCACATTTGAACCTATATACATGGAGACAATATGTTGTCATGTTTCTCAAAAAAATATTAAGATTGTTGATTGATTTCTCTAAGGAATATTATGTATGGATGATAATCTCATATATTTATTTTCATTCACATGTCACTTGTCTCTAAAGGTTGCCATAGTAAACTAGCTTAAAAGAACATGACTATTTTTTAACAATATTCAGTCATTTTTTTTTATCAATATACAAACATATTAAAAATAAAACAAAAAAGTATTTGAATACCTCTTTGTTCTTGACAACGAGTTGAAGGAGTGTTCTTAATGAAAAAAGATTTAGGTTTAGCCCATATGCAAGGTTATTAAATCCCTCCTTGAATATCTAACCCAATCCTAAGAGTTGAAAGTAAATATGGACAATCTTAAACTCCTATAGACTCGCATAGAAGTATAAATATCGTAATATTTTTATTGCATCAAGTGGATTTGTGAAAATAGGAGTGAAGGGAAAGGAGCATTTTTTGCCCACATAAGTGAAAATGTCATACCATTTATAGTGAAAATCACATGCTATGTGCACACACACACACACACACACACACACACACACACACACACACACACACACACATATATATATATAGAATATATGTATATATATACATATAGATATATGTATGTATATACATATAGATATATGTATGTATATACATATAGATATATGTATGTATATACATATATCTATATGTATATATATATATATATATATATATATATATATATATATATATATATATATATATATATATATATATATATATATTAGTGACATAAATTGTTTCCGGTCCAATTTACACCTCATGTTTGTGCTCCCACTTTAGCATGTCCTATCCTCATCCCCTCTCTAGGTCCAATTTGACCTCATTGTCTAGCTTTGAGGCCATGAACACCCATTGTTGGGTCTCATGGTGAGGTACCCTTCCCCCTAGCACCTTATCTTGGTCCTACTTATAGGGGGACCATGGCGTGTAATGACCTGGTCTGGGCCATGGTGCCCTAAAATTCCACGGTCCCTCTTAATAGGGCCCAAATTTGAATTGGAGCAGCTGTTGTATCTCCGCGCTGGGAATTAATCCCTGTGGCTACACATGATTGTTGGAGGTCAGCCTAATCGGTAATTCACCTAGGGAACCCTATATAGACATTTTATCAACTTATTTTCATTTAACAATCTAAGAAATCAAAGATTCATGCATCCATGAAGTGTTCATCGATCTTTTTCATAAATATTCAAGGTTGCATATTCATCCTTGGAGAATTGTGAGAAAAGTTACATCAATATTGTGCAAGCATGTGTGTGTGATTGGGGTTTTTCATGTTCATGTGTTTGTCATGCCATTACATTCAACATTTGTGATTACGTTCAAAGAGCATTGTATCATCGCCAATAATTGTAGATATGAGGTATATCTATTTAGCATTTATTTTAGTATTTGCATTATTTCATTCAACATTAATTCCTAAACTAGGGTTTGACTTAGGCAAACCCCTATCCTCAACATCTTTCCCTTTCTTTTTGAGTGTAGGAAACAAGTGTGAAGCTTTACTCGGGAGGATCAACAAAGTTCACAAAGATGAAAAGGTTCAACTTTTGATTGCAAAAAATTCAGAGGACCATGGCAAATTGATATTACTTGGTCTCAAAACATCAAGCCAAATTTCTAAGAACAAATTCTAGACATCTTATTCTACCTAGATACAGGTTGGTGGCTCCATGGAACATCTGTAGCTTATTGTTTCTATCGGATTACTTCAACTATCACCTATTTTGCCCTAATTTCAATCAATCCAATTCAACCCCTTGGGAAAGAGGAAGTCAAACCCCAACCCAAGTGAATCTAATCAAAATTCTCAACCCTTCCTTAGTAGGATTGAGGCTAGATCTATTAGGTTCACCCCTCTTTCCTAATGTTTTAGTCAATTTGGGATTGTTTGTGGTTCTAGGTCATTGAAACCCTAATTTCCAAATTTGAACCATTACATATGCGTATACATATAGATATACATATGCATATACATATACATATACATATACATATACATATACATATGCATATACATATACATATATACATACATATATACATATCTAGATTCATACACACACGCACATGCACACACACATACACATATTGGCAAATTGCTACCAAGGGGATAGCTCCCATTGCATTAATCACAAGAAAAGAAGATACATGATTTTAGCAGCAGTAAGCAAATAGGGTCCTTATGACCTCTATGACCTCTTGAGATCTACTCAGTTGCTCGGGAGGGAACAAATCCCCATTCACATCCATCATGTACTCATGTATGTCTCTAGAGTGTTCCTACTCAAGCCATATCTCAGAGACATTACAATATCATGCATATCCTATGTCTCTAGAGTGTTCCTACTCAAGCCATATCTCAGAGAGATTTAAATTTGAAGCCTTCAATATCATGCATATCATATGTCTCTTTAATGCGCATGAAGAAAAGATTTTGTGCAACCTACTCTCTAATCAAATAACTCCTTGTAAGTCCTTGGAGCCTCAAACGATTTACTCCTTATGCCAACTATGTCTTTTGGGTTCATTAGGTTTGTAACAACTAGAAAAAAATGCATTCCCTTATTTTGTAGGTGTATACCTTAGTATCCTCTTTTTCTTACCATTGAGCAACCAGAAACATACCTCTCTTTGTTACTCTTGAGAATTATGAGAGCATGAATAAGTCTACCTCAACCTACAGTTGATAACATTTCATACCTCGTTTAAAAAGTCAAGTGTACTTTGACATGCATCATTATTACTCATTGATAAATAGGTCTTGGTCATTTTGAATTTGAATCTATTAAGAGCCCCATTCTATATAAGTACTAATGACTCATGCTTATGTACTATTGCTTCAGGTAGATCGATTCCTTAACCTTTGAAATGTGTGGGTTGAGCGTTGCCCCCTCTATACCCTTTTTATAGCTATCATCTAAAGGTGTGGAGTCTATGGAGCATACTTGTTAGAGCATGTAGGATATAACAAATAGTAATGATCTCAATAAGAACAACTAGGCCTCATTTATATAGGGAGAGAGGGGGTGGACACAAAAGGATTGATGGGTGCACCCAATATATTGAGAGAGGATCGAGATGAGGAAAGAAAGGCAAGTGGAGTGAATCTCTCAGGGAATGATTGATCCATTTTGATTTAAAAACAAAGTGTCAAATCTTTCTCTTGTATAACACAACCAAACTATCAACCCTAAACCCCTAATCTACTAGAAGATGATGATTGTTACACCCAATACTTCTAGATTAGTTTGATATGTTCAAAATTAGTTACGTAAAAGTTGAATAGTTTTGAATAAGCCCACCAAGGATCAAGTCTTGTTGAGTGCAAGGTCCCGATACCAAGAGGGGTGAGATTGAGATTGTGTCCTAAGTATCTTTGGTAGAATGGATACTCCTCAATTCTTCACTCTCAGCTATTTTTTTTTTAATCTAAGACTCATACTCCCATATCATATAGCTAAATGTTTATATGAATGTGAGATAAAAGAAAAGACACATAATGTATAACCAAGACTCCTCGTATTAAATTACAAAAATCTAAAATTTAGGAGGAAGAAAGGAAACCAAATAAAAATTCTCCCTTTGGCTGGGCGTGAAGGCGTGACTGCAAAGTACATGTTGTTTTGATGAATTTATTTGTTTTAGTGATATTGATTTGACAAAGATCTGTATTGCAGTTGCGTTGGAATGATCTGAATTCCCAAGTTTGCAGCTGTTTATTATTTAGTATTATTTGATTTCATGTAGTACAAACTACAATCCTATTGTCATTCTATTCCACTGAAATATATAGTAGACGGGAGTGTGCAATACAAGGAGAAAGCGCCTGTGATGGTATTTGCAGGGTGGGAGTATTGCTACTTCCAAAAATGTAAAATATATACACAGTGGGCTGTGCAGCAATGAAATGCGTTGTGGGAGGAGGAGGAAAGCAAGTGTTTTAGTTATCCCACATGCGTCGTGTGGTTGGGTAAAAGGGAGGAGAGGGACTACAAAATGAAAGAGATGGGTACGACATAATCATACTTACCTGGGCGGGGTCAATCGGTGATCACTAAGGCCGATGGCCTAGGGAGAGCACCTTCATTGCACACTGGAAGGGGGCTTTGCCTAGCATCTCCCATTGTGGAGAGTGCACGTCATAATTTGTGGCAGAGGGGGCTCGCGTTCGCGCGGCCCCCACGCAGTTCAAAGTCTAAATTCCGTGTTAATTCGATTGGTCAAATGGTACGTTGTTTATTTTCATAGGAGAACTCTTACCAGTGAAAGACGTTTAGAGCTTTTATATGTGTACATATGGAGGAAGATGAAAGTCTAACACGAGGCAGTGGAGTTATACCATATTGAAGGCAATACATGGCACCTACCAAAAGGGGCTGTGGGGTGAGTACTTTGTTAGTAGTCACATTTCTGTAATTGGATTTGTCAGATCTGATTGAAGTAATGTAGTTGGACACTAGATGGGATCGCAACTAATGTATCTAGAAAATTATGATAATGTTGTTTTATTTTTCTTGCATCTTTAGTATTTGAACTTCTATTCAGTGTTCTAGATTGGATCACAAGCAAATTTAAAATTCTTCTTTAGCATTTCAATTGAATGTTAAAGTAGTGTCTATAAGTATTTAAAAGGAATCTATTATCTTAAGAGTGTGAAAGTGTGCTTAGTTTTTTTTTTTCTAGATTGCAAGAATCTGGTATAGCATCCCTACCATGTGAGCTAGGGGGAGACCTATCATGCAAGCTAGGGAGCGAATAGACCCCATGACCTTTTTCTTTATCATAGAAAGTTCTCGCTAATCGAGCCAAGCCCCAACCCTTTTATTTTCATTTTAATGATGAGTAATGAAAGAAAAATTGGAAAGTTAAAATAAAAAGAGTTGAATGCAGAGGTGCCCCTAATCTAAGATGTTTCTTGTTTGATCTTTGATTCGTCTAATGATATGTGGATTGTTGTTTATGAATGTATTGGAGATGTTCTAATGAATACCTTAGGGATTGTGTTTAAATAGGGTATGCTAATTTAAAAAGTTTCACACTAAAAAATAATCAATAGTAATAATGGTCCGGACCAATGTTAGCTAGAAATTTGAGGAAACAAATGATATACTAGTGATTTGTCTACAAAACAAAATTATAGCAATAATAGTATCCAGGATAGGAAAATGAATAGAATCACAAATGAGTCCAAAACAATGGGGATAGAGAGGCTAAAGGAATATGATGAGGCTACATTTGGTAAATTTGTGCAGTGTAAATATCAAATTAGACATTGTGATATCATATTTATTTAGAAGGCTAAAGAGACTACAAAACAAGAGTAGAAAAAAGGTGAAGTATACACTTTTTGGCTCTACATTTCTCCCCACCTTACCATGGATGTAAATTTATCATGAATTATGTCTACTAAAGTAAACAAGACTTTAGTAAAAATATAACATTTATGTTTCCAAAAGATACATCTTTTTGAAGGATACACTTCAAACGACGGTCTTCATTTTTACTTCATTTGCATCTATATATTAAGAAAGATAAGAATCTATATTAAGTATGCAAATCATAGATGTGCATTATGTGTACTCTCATCATCATGTGGGTGATCCATAAAAAAATCTACCGCATATTTAAAATAAGCACTAAATACAACTTGCTCGTGCAAAGTTACTATCCTTAAAAAAGTGAAATTCAAGAAGGAAAAGCTAGAGATTTTTGTTGTTTTAGGATATGCTAGAAGCTTCAATAATAAAAAATTGTGAAAGGGATCTAAGCAAGTAGATAAGATTTTTAAATCTCCTTAAACGTGTGAATGTATCACTGCAATATAGTTCAAAAAAGGACCATTAATGACATATAAAACTTTCTTTCAACTACATGTATGTAAAGGATGCAAATAAATTCAAAAAAGGAGAAAAATAGGCAACCATGATTAGGTACGTAAAAATTGGTAAAAGATAAGCTAGTTAAATCATGATATTGTTGATGTTGCCACCAAGGCTCAAAACCTTGTTGAAACATTGCGATTGTGGGCATTGTGCTCTCATTGATTCATTGTGCTTGTAGGTTTGAGCCTTAGTGTCGATGCAAATGGCATTCATGCTAAGTGACTTAGTGTTACATACCCTTGTAGGTCTAGTGTGCTCATAAAGTTTGTGCCCTTGTTGGGCTGGGCTATTGTGCTCGTGGGCTTTATGCCCTTGTTGGGCTATTATGCTCACAGGTCTTGAATAATATTGTGTTCATGCCGAGGATGAGATCCCCTATTTGTGGCCTCACTTGGCTTGGGTCAGACTAAGTATTTTTTAGGTATTGATAAAAAATGGTAAACAATAATGTCGAATATTAAACATAAGAGAAAGGAAATATATAAATGTGTGAGCATGCATAATGAGAAAAAAGGTAAGATGCCTCCAATCTTACACCTGATGAAGGAAAATGACAAGATAATGATAACAATAAATGGTATATAACAACCATGTGCACACTAGTAGGGTGTAAAAAATTGGCAATGTTCATAAATTGTCATCATAATATGTACACACGATAATAATCATAAACATGTGAGCATAAGATATAAGCATGATATAACCATATGGAAACATGTGAATGACATAACATAAGATGTACACATGAAATCATTAGGATAATGATAAGCATAATAACATAATGAATATGGATAGAGATAACACAAGGGAAAAGATAATAAGAATAATAGATATGGATATAGATAACTCAAGGGACATACATCATAAATATGTAACATAAATAACATGATCATTTACACAAAAGTTAAATGAAGCACACAATATCCACGACGAAGATGCTTCAAATTAGAAAAATAAAATTATGACATAATATAGAAGGTGTAATGAGAATAAGAAATACACAACAAATTTACCATAAATAAAATGATCAAATGTAAGGACACATGAAAAAGAAACAGAGAATGCAAATATAAATAAAACATAAGAATTTTTCAAGATCTTAATAAACATAAGAGATATCCTCCCCCAAGAGATCATTCTCATCTCAACAAGTAGCATCAACTTCACCCTTCTAAATTACATGATTGTGGCTACCCTTGTTTCTCCTCCCCCTTTGGTGGTCAAAGATCCCACTTCTCATTCAATGGATTTGTTGTAGTTCTTTTGGAGGATTCCCCTAGGGTTGAAGTGATTATTTCCTGTAATAGCACTTCTTTAGATCTAATGTAGAGTTTGGTCTTATTATTGATTCATGAGGCTTTGAGAGAAACCATGATGTTGAATAGTTGGTGAAGCATTCAAATTCCTTGGGAAATCCTTTGTCCTCATCACAAGAGGCTTCCTTGGAGGAGGTGCTAGTGGAAGATTACATCCCATCTCAATTGATTGAATTAAAAAGAACATATCTTAGATGATTGGGAAAAGAAGGAAGAGAGAGATTCCTAAACCAATTTCAAATTCTCATCCCATGGCCAAAGTGGTTGAGGATTGATACAAAAATGAAAGGCATTTTTTAGTTACTTCTTGTTGATGGAATCTATTGTCATTTTTTGGTTTGTGGGATTGAGGTCTTTTTGTTTTGTTTTGTTGTAACTTGGCTATTTAAATGGTTTCAAAGCCCCTTCAAAACTTGTTTCACCCCTTCAATCAAATTTAAAAAAAAAATAAAACCCATATATACATTTGGGTGTGTACATATGAAGAAAAAATGACACACTACTACTCAATTCTAGATATATTATATATAATAAAGAATTTTTTTATATTTAATGAAATTGAATTTATAATTCTTACTAAATGTATACAATCTTTTTGCAAAAGGGGTATGACTATATCAAGTAGCTCACAACCTCCTTTAATGACAACCATATTTCTTGAAAATTACCAAAAAAATGATAAATGCAAATCTATAAATATTTTTGAGACATTTTATCAGATAATCACAAATCAAGTCTATAGTTTAAATTTTGTATGCATATTTTTTAAAGTAATTACATCTTTAACATTTAATAAAATTTCCTTATTCTCATGCTTGAGAGTTATTCATCCTATTCAAACATGGAAAAAAAAGGTTTAAAAATAAAGACAACATTAAAAATATTATAGGGCACAACTCCAATGGAAGGCATGACCTTGTCATAGGGAGGTTATAGCTCTCATTGGAGAAGTTTCACCCCACAACATATGGTTGTTCCTCTCTAATAAAGCTATGCACACCTCTCCAACAAAGCTATGCAAGAAAATAATTTACATTTGCTTGTTATTCTTCTGGATTTGACTGTGTAGATTTTGTTTTTGCCAATGTTTTGGATCAAACATCAGAAGAATAACAAGATCATGGATCATTATGTTTGATTTGAAACGTTGGCAACAACAAAATCTACAAGGTCAAATCTAAAAAAATAAGAAATTTCATGAATTTAATAAATTACATTGAAATCCTGCCTTGTTTTAAAAAAAATTTACCACTTGAATGTCATTGTACCTCCATACTTTGGAGCCATGTGCTCTCACATGCCTCTTCAATCCTAATGTTAAGATTGTTAAATATATTAGGTTTTTAATTTTTTTCATTTTGTTTGTTTGTCTATTATGCATTCATGCAAGTTTTTTTCAATGGCATTTCAACCCATGAGAATACTAAGTTGTTTGGATTTGGATTTTCATTCAACCTTAAAAATCTTTTTACTTTATAGTCTTATACATGGTTTTATCTCATATTATTATCTCTCATTTTTCAATTTTTTAGAAAATGAGAAAAAGAATTTGTTTGAGGGTATTCTTTAAGATCTATAAATTTATTTACATATTAAATCTAAATAATAAAAGTTTTTTTTTTTTCATTAAGAAATGTTGATTTTTTATTGTTCTTGTTTGTACTATTGTATTATGGTTATAGATGTATGAATATGATGATGTTAGATTGTTTATCATTTAGAAAACATATGTTGGAGGTGACATATTTGATCTTCTCTAGCTCATTTTAAGTGGTAAATGCTTTATGCTCTTTATCATACAACTAGAAAATATTTCTAACACTAAGAACCTTGGATTTCTTTCTTAATGTGGAAGCTAACTTGAGGATTTTGTGACTATAAAGCCAAAAAAGAATGTAAGTAGTTTTTTCACGATTTCTTCTTCCCAAGGCTTGAAGGTTAATGCCAATGGGGTTGGGTATTCTACACTTTTGGGGTTGAGAATTGTTTGTTCTTGTTTGTAATATTGTATTATGGTTATGAATGTGTGGTTATGATGATGTTAGTGTTGTTTGTAACTAGGGTTATGTATGGGATCAGATTGCCTTAAGGCAACATCCGAACCCCTTTTAGGTCCGGGCCCTATCCTAGGGTAACGTGACTCTAATATATGCCCAGCCCAATCCTAAATACACGCCACCTAATTAAATTGGTGCCAAAACCCACAGGAGGCCAACTTGCAATCAAGGATTAAAATATGTATAAATAAGAGACATTTGCAAGTCAATATTCACTCATTTATTCAACAAGCAAAGGAGAAAACAACTCTGCTAATAAAGGGCAAATTTATAAGGGAGAAAGCGAATTCATTCAGAATTGTGTGAATTTGTCCAAGAGGACATAGGCTGTGTTATACAAACTTGGAGAACTTAGAAAGTGCAGATTTGCTATACAAAAGGACCAGATCTGACAGAGAAGCTAAGTATTGTATTTGTGCATTTAAGAGGAGAATATATAATCTGACCTGTGGGTCTTTAATGCTGGGTTTTTCCTCCTTGGAGGTTTTCCCAGGGTATGTGTGTTTGTCTACTGAGTACTTACTTTCTGATTTTACTGAATGTTAACTTATTTATCACAAATATGATTACAATCTAGGGCATAAATAAAAGGATATAAGTCTGATTAATGAACCTAGTGTATAAAATTACATGGTATCAGAGCTAAGGTTTCACTAACTTCTGATTTTAGCAAATGAATTGTTGCATATAGCTACTGTTTGTTTTCAGATT
Organism: Cryptomeria japonica; assembly: GCF_030272615.1. Taxonomy (NCBI): domain Eukaryota; kingdom Viridiplantae; phylum Streptophyta; class Pinopsida; order Cupressales; family Cupressaceae; genus Cryptomeria; species Cryptomeria japonica. Next base: position 571,792,305 of record NC_081410.1, read on the forward strand.
AAAATGTTAGGTTTGAAGGCCGAAGATAGACTTGAGGGAGCTATTGATTTTGTTGCTTGAAAGTCTGTATTCTATTGATCCTTGAAGAGAATGATCTGCTGAAATTTGTAGAAGAAGAAAGTCTGTCTCCTCTAGAAGATGTTGAAGAGCTGAAACAGTTCAAGAAAGATTCCCTCAAGGCTAGAAGGATCATAATTGAGTTTGTCAAGAATCATCTTGTCACTGTCATATCAAAGTTTGTATCTGCTAGGAAAATGATCAAGCACTTGGAAGGGATGTATGAGGTCAACAACCTCAGCAGGGCTCTTGCTCTAAGACAACAACTTCTTCACATGAAAATGAAAGAAGAAGACTCAATCATAGCCTACTTCATGAAGATTAATGAACTAAAGGATAAGCTAAGCACTCTTGATTGCCAAATCTCAGATAAAGATCTTGTTATGATTGCATTAAATGGTCTACCTGATGAATGGGAACCATTCATTTGTAGCATTGGTGGAAGAGCCGATCATCCCAAATTTGAACGTCTTCAATCTGATTGCATCGAAGAAGAATCTTGAATTGAGGTAAGAGGAAAACTCAAGAACTCTCACAAAGATAGTCATGTTCTCTTGGCTAAATCTAGGAAAGGTGGACATTGGAAGAAAGAAAAGAGAAGCAAATATTTTAGATCCTCATCCTATAATCCAAGGAAAAAGTCAAGAGATTCCTCTCACATTCGTTGCTTCAGATGTGATAAGTATGGTCACTATGCCAGAGATTGTCGGAATGACCCAAAGGAAAGGGAAGCCAACTTAAATAAAGTTGCTGAACAAAGTGAAGATTTTCTTCTTATCTCTACTCTATCCAACAATGTTCCTATGAACAACAATGCATGGATACTTGACAGTGGTGCCTCCAGACACATCTTAGGATTTCGTGAGCATCTCTCAGATCTGATTGAAAAAGACACCAACCTTCATGTAGTAATCGGTGATGATGCTCGATACTCGGTAAAAGGTTCTGGCACTACCTCTTTAAATCTAGATTCAGGTATTTCCTTACAACTCTGTGATATTCTCTTTGTACCTGGTATTAAATGAAATCTGATTTCCATTTCTGCCTTAGAAGATAAGGGTTTGCAAATAGCATTTTCTGAAGGGAAAGTACTTGCTTGGCCTAAGAAATCTAATTTCAAATCTGCCCGTATTATTGGAAATAGATGTGATAGTTTATATAAGCTTGCAGCTAACCCAATTCAAGCTCTCATTCATGAGACCCCTGAATCTTGCGAACTATGGCATAGAAGATTGGGTCACTTACACTTCCAAGCTCTTCCCACTCTCGGTAAGATGGTTAAAGGTATGCCTAAATTCAGTGTATCTCATGATGATGCTTGTAAAGGTTGTGCAATGGGTAAAAATATAAAGCATCCCTTTCATAAAAGCAATAGAAGGGCTAAAGAAAGGTTAGAACTTATTCATTCAGATTTATGTGGTCCTATGTCTGTAGCATCTCCTAGCAGTTTCCTATATTATGTTATCTTTATAGATGATTTTTCTAGGAAAACATGGATCTATTTTCTTAAATCTAAAGAGTCTGAAGAAGTCCTGAACAAATTTAAAGAATTCAAAGCCTTAGTTGAAAATACTACAGGAAATTGAATTAAATGTTTGAGGTCTGACAATGGAGGTGAATACACCTCAGGTAGTTTCTATAACTTTTGTGTTAAAGCAAGAATTAAGAGGGAGTTCTGCGTTCCCTACAATCCTCAGCAAAATGGAGTTGCTGAAAGAAAGAACAAGACCATTGTTGAAGCTGCAAGGGCCATGATCCATGATCAAGACCTTCAACCTTTTCTATGGGCGGAAGCATCCAAAACAATAGTTTACATTCAAAATAGATGTCCTCATCGTGCCCTAAAGGATGTGACTCCTGAAGAAGCCTTTATAGGAATCAAACCTGACATCAGTCACTTAAGGATTCTCGGGAGCTCGGTGTATGTTCATGTGCCTAAAGAAAAACGAACCAAGTTGGATCCATCTGGAAAGAAAGGCATCTTAGTGGGTTACAACGAATCTTCCAAAGCCTTCAGGATCTACATTCCAGGTCAAAGGTATGTTGAGGTAAGCATAGATGTAACTTTTGAAGAAGATATTGCTTTCAAAAGATCTAAAGGTTCATTAACCATCAATAATGATACGATGATTGAAAATCAAGATTCAATAGTTAATGCTAACCCTGAGTCTCAGGAGGAGTCTACTGACCTTCCAGATTAGGAAGTTCAGAATGACCCATTAGAACCTATGCACTCTACTGATATACCTCAGGATATCGTGGTCCCCAAGAAGAGACCACTTTGGGTTAGAAACACGATTCAAGATGTTGAAGGATTTGTTTCTCCCATAGGAACCTTTAGAGATTGCAAGAGATTCCAAAATCATGCCAACTACATTTCTATGATGTGCAATATCATTGAGTCTGAACCTCACAATGTCGAAGAAGCTATGTCCCATCATGCTTGGAAAATAGCCATGGATGAAGAGTATGGGTCTATCATCAAGAATGATGTCTGGGACATTGTACCCAGACCCAAAGGTAAGTCTGTTGTTTCCTCTAAATGGTTGTTTAAAATTAAACATAATGTTGATGGTAGTATTGAAAAATATAAGTTAGGTTTGTAGCTCGTGGCTTTTCTCAAAAAGAAGGAATAGATTATGAAGAAACCTTTGCCCCTGTTGCTAAATATACTTCTATTAGATCTATTATAGCTATTGCTGTAGCCAAAGGTTGGGAGCTGCACCAAATGGACGTTAAGACAACCTTCCTCAATGGAGTTATTGAAGAGGAAGTCTATATTGAGCAACTAGAAGGTTATGTAATCCATAAAAGAGATTCTCATGTTTGCAGGTTGAAGAAATCCTTATATGGGCTCAAACAGGCTCCTCGTGCTTGGTATGAAAGAATTGATAAGTACTTACTAAGCTTAGGATTTTGCAAGAATGATGTTGATGCTGATATTTACTTGAAAGTTTATAATGGTGAGATGCTTATTTTAGTTCTGTATGTGGATGATTTATTTCTCACTGGTGAAAGTAACTTAATCATAAGATGTAAGAAGGAATTAGCCTTGGAATTTGAAATGAAGGACTTAGGTTTAATGCATTACTTCCTAGGGTTAGAAGTATGACAAAGATCCAATGAAATTTTTCTAAGTCAAGGAAAATATACTATTGATATTTTGAAAAGATTTAGGATGATAGATTGTAAACCTATGCATACTCCTATGGAATCTAACTTAAAGAAGTTAAGTGTTTCTACAGCTAACTCTGGTTTTGTAGATCCATCTGAGTACAGGCAGTTGATTGGATCCCTAATGTACCTAGTCAATACTAGGCCAGATATCTATTATGTTGTGAATGCTCTCAGTCAGTTCATGAGCTTACCTAAACTTGTTCACCTGGTTGCAGCCAAGCACATTCTTAGATACCTGCGTGGCACGATTGGCTATGGGCTTAAGTATTCACCGAATACCCCAATCCTCTTGGAAGGCTACTCAGATTCAGATTGGGCAGGAAGTGTCAAGGATAGGAAAAGTACTTTAGGTATCTGCTTCAACTTGGGCTCTGCAGTGATCTCTTGGGCATGTAGAAAGCAATCTTTGGTAGCATTAAGTACTGCAGAAGCTGAGTACATTGTTGCATCTGTTGCATCCAGAGAAGCAGTGTGGCTTCGTACGCTCCTTGTTGGACTATTTGGTCAAGCCAGTGGTCCTACCACCATTCATTGTGATAATCAAAGTTGTATAAAGATGTCGGTAAATCTTGTGTTTCATGATCAGTCCAAGCATGTGGAAACACACTATCATTTCATTTGGGATATAGTGCAAAGAGGTGCCATTCATCTAAAGTACATCAACACAGATGAACATATTGCTAACATCCTCACCAAACCTTTATCCAGAGTGAAGTTCGAGTACTTCAGAGATAGACTTAGTGTCATAGAAAACGGAACCCTGATTGAGAGGGAGCTTCCATCTCAGTGACTCTATTTGTAGCACTTTGAATCATTCCTTGCTTGTGTGCAAGAATGAATTGCATCCAATCTATGCTTGTGTGCTAGATGGATAATTGTAATAATGTAAAGACCCACTGGTGTATGACACTTTCTATGCTTGTGTGCTAGGTGGAAGATGTAATTCTATGCTTGTGTGCTAGATCCATTCTATGCTTGTGTGCTAGATGGAACTTAAAGGTTCAGATTATGTATTCTCCTCTTCCCTAGTTAAGAGGGAGTGTTGTTTGTAACTAGGGTTATGTATGGGTTCGGATTGCCTCAAGGCAACATTCTAACCCCTTTTAGGTCTGGGCCCTATCCTAGGGTAACGTGACTCTAATATATGCCCAACCCAATCCTAAATACACGCCACCTAATTAAATTGGCGCCAAAACCCAAAGGAGGCTGACTTGCAATCAAGGTTTAAAATGTGTATAAATAAGAGACATTTGCAAGTCAATATTCACTCATTTATTCAACAAGCAAAGGCAAAAACAACTCTACTAATAAAGGACGAATTTACAAGGGAGAAAGCGAATTCATTCAGAATTGTGCGAATTTCTCTGAGAGGACATAGGCTGTGTTATACAAACTTGGAGAACTTAGAAAGTGCAGATATGCTATACAAAAGGACCAGATCTGACAGAGAAGCTAAGTATTATATTTGTGCATTTAAGAGGAGAATATATAATCTGACCTGTGGGTCTTTAATGTTGGGTTTTTCCTCCTTGGAGGTTTTCCCAGGGTATGTGTGTTTGTCTACTGAGTACTTACTTTCTGATTTTACTGAATGTTAACTTATTTGTCACAAATCTGATTACAATCTAGGGCATAAATAAAAGGATATAAGTCTGATTAATGAACCTAGTGTATAAAATTACAGTTAGATTGTTTACTAATTAAAGAGCGTGTGTTAGAGGTGACAACTGATCTTCTCTAGCTCTTTTTTTAACGGGTAAACACTTTTGACTTAGGGTTATGAACCGATGAGGTCACAAATAAGGAATCTCATCCCTAATATAACTATTCAACAATACCATTCCCCAATATAAATGTTCAACAATACCACCCTAGTAGGATTTGAAACAACACATCACAACTTAACCATCACACTATGCCAATACTAACCCATCTTCTCTTGCTCTTGATAAAACAATGAAACTTTGATATTGTACTAAAACAGATTTGTTGATAAGTAGACTTTTCCTAATAAGATTTTGTAAGAGATATTTTATATTATGTATTTATTTCTCCACATAGATGCTTTCATTCTATTTTATCTCACAAGTGTTTTTTTATTAAATTAATATGATTTCTTATATCAAATATTAATATTATTGAAAGTTGGTACTCACAATTAATTTCTTGAGGCCATGGCAATTTAATGGTCATAGCCCATCTATAAGCTCAATACCAGAGTTCCAAAAATAAAATTTTAATATTAATATTATTAAGAGTTGGCACTGATAATGAATTTTTTATATTTAATAGTATAGAGGTCATGTCATTTTAATGGTTATAGCCCATCTAGGAGCTCAGTACCAGGGTTCAAATATAAAATTTTAATAAAGTTAGAAACTTCTTCACTCTCCATATTGAGAATTGATGAAACAAAAAATTTATCCTCCTTATCGTACAATTCAACAATACTTCTTACACTAAGAACCTTGGATTTCATTCCGAATGCAGAAGCTAACTTGAGGAGTATGTCACTGTAAAACCAAAAAAGAATGTTTAAGTAGTTTTTTCAATATTTGCTTCTTACCAAGGCCTGAAGGGTAATGTGCTTGAGGAGTATGTCACTGTAAAACCAAAAAAAATTTAAGTAATTTTTTCAATGTTTGCTTCTTACGAAGGTCTGAAGGTTAATGCCGACGGGGTTGGGTATTCTGCACTTGTGGAATTGACGGAACATTAAACAATGATGAATACGGCTCCATTACAGCCATGGTCTACTGCACGCCCTATTTGTTACTGTTACTCTTTTGTCTTTACGTTGTCCTTGATGACAAAAAGGACATAGTCACTATACAGATTTGCATCTCTATATGCATTGTGGACAGGTATATGCAATTAATTTATCCTTATTCGACATGTTTACTAGCATTTTTTTATGTGGTTTATATAGTATGTCCCATGAAATATTATTTCATAGAACACATTGTATATAGCACATACAAATGCTTGTCAGCATAAAAAGTTTTTATTTAATGCTAACCACAACATTAGTCAAACAAAATGGATTCAAACAAACAAAAAAAAAGTGCTCATTCTTATGAGCTTCTATTGAATATGTGCATGATATGGTGGGGCCTAGCGAATAGTGTTTGACATGGAGTGACACTTAAGTGACATGTCTTAAACATTGGAGGATTCAATATTTTATAGATGCGGATTTTAAAATGCATTTCAAAATGAAAAGGGTTCAGTATCTTCTTGTAAATGAACAAGCAAGAGATATTTGTTGTTTTTGTTGTAATGTTGCAAACCCTAACAAGCCGCTGCCATGGGTAAGGTGAAGGCAGTTACAGTGACTTATTTTAGTCATTTTTTGATGTGGGTTTTGAATATGTCAATTTGCAGTTGTAGACAATACAAATGATGGACTTTGTGGCTGAATATATAGGGGTTTCATTATGATTTTCACAGATTCTTGTCTGCAGAATAAAATGTCATCTTCTCCAAATATTATCATTTCATCATTTTAGTTTTTCAATTAAAAATGAAGAAAGTGGTTGTGATAAAGGATTTCCCAAAGATTTTATTTCATTTATTCTTGCACATCTAAAAATCAAAAGCATGGGTTATTCGAATGAACTAGGTCTGTTAATTCATTTTCTCTGATAGTGCAAAAGGTTTCTTTGATTAATTGTTATCAAGAATAAAATATGTGTTTTTTTTAGTTATCAAAATTAGAGGAAATAATTTCATAATCGATTTCTTCATGTTAAAACAAAAAAGAAGTTATTTTCAGGTTTAGTTGATCAAACCCTAGTTAGGGTGTGGTAACTCTATTTCAAGGGTTACATATTGAAGTCAAAATAACAGACAGATGGGTATTGTTAAGACATAGAGGAGTATTTTTGTGGGTGTGTTGAGAACAAGATTTCTTCGATGCAAAAATAAAATATCGATCTTTTGCAGAGGGTTTTATTGGTTGTAAATTCTTTTGAGATAAGGTGTGTGTTATCTCTATCTATTGTAAACCAGAGATAGAGTTTACTCTCTCTAAGTGAGACTCAGATTGATTTGAAAAAGAAATGTGTAACTCTTTGTTTGTTAAAACGGAGATATGAAGGATATGTTGAAATACTCTTTGTAGTTGGAATAATTATATATGTTGCTTCATTATACTCGTTCCAACCAGTGATAATCTTGTGATTGCAATTATGAAATTACAAGGTTACCATTGATAGTAACTTGAGTTGACACTTTACATTGTAAGAAGCAAAGGGGTTGGTGCTCCTTGAAGTATTAAGACTTCTAAATTCAGTGTAATGAGTTGGTGCTCCATGATTTAATAAAATGCAATCTTAACGAGTGGTTTTTCCACCCCAAGAGGGTTTTCCACTCATAAAAATATGTGTTACATGTTATTCATTGTCTCATTAGACCGCTCTAATATTATTTGTCAATCTGCCCTATTATTGTTATCTTGTTCAAAAAGTTTGTCATGTTGATTATTTCATTCAAGGATTAAAGTAGTTCAGATAAGTATTGTTCCATTCTGTTTTCTTTTCAAAAGACTGAGTTTCAAAAGTATAAAAGAACTGTTCAATTATGTTCATGTTGAACGGTTAAAGGTATATGCTTCTATAAAATCAAATCTGGCGTGTAAATTGTTTATATGCTGAGTCAAAATATCTGTTGACTCTGATTCACCCTTCCCCTCTCAGAATCAGTTCACTTCCAACAAGTGGTATCAGAGCATAGGGTCCCTGTGTTTTAGGTTTGCCCTAGGGATTGTTCTTGGTCTTTTAGAAGTTGTGTCATGGCTCAAACACAAGACAATGCCTCACTTACTAGAGCTCCCCTCTTTGATGGCATAGATTATGTTTTTTGGAGGATCAGGATGGAAATATACTTGATCTCAGTTGATGTCAATGTATGGAACATTTTGATCACTAAATATGTTGTTCTTACTATTATTCCCGCAGATCCTGATGCTAAAACTCAGTATGAATTAAATGCTAGAGCTAAGAATGATCTTTTGTGTGGTCTCACTAAGGATGTTTTTGTAAAGGTCATGCATTGTGCATCTGCTTATGACATATGGAATAAACTTGAAACAATTTATTAGGGCAATGCAAAAGTTAAAGAAATCTAAAATTCTCACACTCAAGAATCAGTTTAAGTCTCTGAGAATGAAAGAAGATGAGACTATTGCAAGCTATTTTCTCAGAATAGATGAAGTTGTAAACTACAGAAGAGGTCTTGGTGAAATTGTTGTCGAAAAAGACATTGTTAGAAAGGTCATCAGAACCTTGTTACCTAAATTTGAAACTAAGGTTTCAACCTTATAAGAAAAGAAGATTTTTTCTACAATGTCTCTTGATAGCTTACAAAGCATTCTCACAGCCTATGAAATGAGGATTGGTAGCAATCCTTCCACTTCTAAAGAGACTGCTTTCAAAGCAGAAAAGAAAGAAGAACCTAATAGTGAATCTAAACTTTCAGATGCTATAGAAGCTCTACTTGTTAGAAAGCTGAAAAAGAAGTATAAGAGTAAATTGCCCTTCAAATGCTTCAACTGTGGCAAAACTGGACACTTTGTTGCTTAGTGCTCTCTAAGTGATCAAAACAGTGAGGAAGAAAAACCAAAAAAGTTTTACAAAAAGAAAATGTGGAATCCTAAAACAAAATTCAATTCTTTCAAGAAAAAGAAGAGTCTCTTTACTAAAGAAGACTATGAAGTTGAATCAGATGACTCACCTTGTGAAGGTGATGAAACTTTGTTTATGGCTGAAATAGAAACCTCTTCAAAGCAAGACTTGATTAGCAAACCAGAAAATAAACTTGATGATGCGGATCAAGGTGAAGTTGATCTGGAAGGAGAGTTACTTTGTGCTCTCAATGAAATCAAGAGATTAAAGAAGCTTGTTGCTTCTCATGAAAGCTCAAATCAAATACTACAAGTTGAGTTGCATGACTCAAACTTGGCTATTACAAACTTGAAATCTCTTCTTGAAGAGAGAGAAAAGAAAATTGAGACCTTAGAACAACAATCAATAAAACAAAAAAAGAGATTGAACAATATGAAAGTACCATGCATTTGAATGATATCTTGAGCAAACAAAAGCAACACAAAAATTTGACTGGAGTAGGTTTTGATAAATCTGAATCATCAAAACAAATTACTAGGCATACAAACAGAAAACAACTTGAAACTTACAACAGAATAACACCGTTTAGGTTTGGATTCTTTCATGGTTATTACTTTTACTGCAATAAGTTTGGCCATAAGGTAAACACTTGTAGATTTCTATAGCATAGAACTCCTATGTTTGGACAAAAACAAGCCTATGGCTTTCCAAACACTATGAAGTGTATTAAATGTAACACCTTTGGACATACCTCTACTTAGTGCAAATCAAAGGCAAATGTTGATAAGATGTGAAAACAAAAGTTCGTACCTAGCACTGAACAAACAATGATTGTGCAAATTGCATTTATGTCAAATAAGAAATCAATGTGGGTGTTGGACAGTGGTTGTTCACACCATATGACAGGGGATAGGAATAAATTTCTTCACTTGAAAAATTTTGACAGAGGTTTTGTAAGATTTGGTGATAATTCAGGAGCCTTTGTTAGACGTAAGGGCACACTACTACTGAATGATGATACTCCAATCCATGATGTATATTTTGTTGAAGGATTAAAACATAATTTGTTGAGTGTCAGTCAAATCTATGACAGTGGTTATAATGTATCCTTTAGTTCTCAAGGTTGTGCTATCAAAAACAAATATGGTAAAATTGTTGTTGCTGGTATGAGAACAATTGGCAATGTTTATAACCTGCTTGACTCTATAAATTGAAAAAACATTGAAGGCATGTGTCTTATGGGTTAAGTAGAGGAAAACTGGTTGTGACACAAGCGCTTGGGACGTGTGAATTTTGATAATCTGGTTCAAATCAACAAGAATCAGAATGTCAGGGGTTTACCCATTTTGAGTATACCAACAAACTCTGTGTGCAAAGAGTGTCTGAAAGGTAAACACACAAAGGTATCTTTTAAATCTAAAGAACACACTTCTACCAGACCATTACAACTTTTTCACATAGATTTATGTGGTCCAACAAGGACACAATCTATCTATGGTGAAAAATATTTCATGGTCTTTGTGGATGATTATACAAGAATGGTATGGGTCACTTTTCTCAAACACAAATCAAAAGAATTTGACAGATTTAAAATTTTAGGAAAATGGTTGAACGTGAAACTGATCTAAAACTAAAATGTTTAAGATCAGATAAGGGTGGTGAGTTTACATCACAAGAATTCATAGATTATTGTGAAAGACATGGCATTAAAAGACAATATGTTGTTGCTCGAACGTCTCAACAGAATGGAGTGGTAGAGAGAAAAAATAGAAAAATCAAAGAAATGGCTCGTACAATGCTCAATGAAGAAAATCTGCCAGACAGGTATTGGAAAGAGTTGTTCACACAATAGTGTATATTCTGAATCATGTGCAAATCAGGGTAAAATCTACCTTTACTCCTTATGAAATTTGGTATGGTAAAACTGCTTCTATTAAATATTTTAAGATTTTTGGATGCAAGTGTTACATTAAAAGAGATGAAGAAAATCTAGGAAGCTTTGATACTAAAACTGATGAGGGTATCTTTCTTAGATACTCAACTCATAGCAAAGCTTATAATTGTTTCAACAATAGGTTGAATAAAATTGTTGAAACAGTTAATGTGAGATTTGATGAGAAATTGCTTCTTAGTGATGATGTGCAAGATGTTGAGGAGGATACTCCAATAAGACTTGATCAAGCTCCTAAACCTGCTGAAGTAGAAATAACAAATGAAGAGAGTGAATCTAGTCCTGAAGCAAGAATTCCTCTACATACACCCTCAAGAATCATTACTAAAACACATCCTCAAAGTCAAATTATTGATAACATAGATACAGGAATCATGACTAGAAGAAGAACAAAAACTGATGAACAAGATCAAATGGCTAAGCATTATTGTTTGGTAACATATTTTGAACCAAGTCTGTCTCTGATGCATTGATTGATGATTGTTGGCTAAATGCAATGAGAGATGAAATTATTCAAATAGAAAAGAAGAAAACCTGGGAACTAGTGCCTAGACCATATGATAAAAATGTTATAGGGGGAAAATGGATTTTCAAAAATAAACTTGATGAATCTAGTAAAGTTGTTAGGAATAAGGCACACTTTATCTGTAAAGGCTATGCTCAACAAGAAGGTGTAGATTTTGGTGAAACATTTGCACCTGTTGCTAGGTTAGAGTCAATACAGATATTTCTTGCATATTCTTGCCATAATAACTTTTTAGTCTATCAAATGGATGTTAAAACAACATTCTTAAATGGCTATCTTGATAAGGAGGTGTATATGGAACAACCATAAGGGTTTGTCTCTGCAAATAAACCTGATTATGTATACAGATTGAAAAAGGCTCTTTACGGGCTTAAACAAGCTCCAAGAGCCCGATACTCTAGGTTGGATGCTCATCTTACAGCAAATGGATTCTCTAGAGGTGGAGTAGATAGTAACTTGTATGTCAAGATTGAAGGTAATGATATTTTAGTTGTTGAAGTATATGTGGATGATATTATTTTTGGCTACAATAATGATTCCTTATCTAAAAAGTTTTCAAAACTCATGGAATCAAAATTTGAAATGTTCATGTTGGGTGAAGTAGCCTTTTTTATTGGTCTTCAAGTATTGCAACTTGAAGAGGGCATATTTTTGTCACAAACTAAATATGAAAAAGAAATGCTTAAGAAGTTTAACATGACAGATTGCAAACCAATTAGCATTCCAATGGAGACTGGCTGCAAATTGACTAAGACTGATGATTCTTCTGAGGTAAATCAATCAGAGTATAGATCAATGATAGACAGTTTACTATATTTGACTGCATCTAGACTTGATTTAATGTATGCAATATGTCCGGTTTCACGCTTTCAGTCTGCACCTAAACAATCTCACTTGACTGTTGTGAAAAGAATATTTAAGTACATTCAGGGTACTTTAGACTATGGCTTGTGGTATCCTCAGAAAAATGATTTTTCTCTTGTTGGTTTCACTGATGCTGATTGGGCTAGCTGTATGGATGACAAAAAAGGCACCAATGGTGTGACTTTCTTTCTAGGAGATTGTCTTGTTGCCTGGCACAGTAAAAAGCAAGATTGTGTCACACTATCAACTGCAGAATCTGAATATATCGCAACCACTACCTATTGTACCCAGTTAATCTGGATGTCTCATCAGCTTGCTGATATGGGTATTTCAGTTGACAAACCCATCTCATTTTTTTGTGATAACACTAGTGCCATCCATCTCTCTAAGAATCATGTTACTCATTCTCGCACTAAACATGTTGCTATGAAATTGCATTTTCTACAAGAACAAGTGTTAGCTAATGAATTTCAGATTTTGTATGTGCCCTCCTAGGCACAAGTGGCTGACATTTTCACAAAAGCTCTATCGAAAGAAGCGTTTGAACGTTTCAGGGACAAGTTGGGAGTCATCTCTTCATCTATTCCTTCTTAATACCCTGTTTTTAGTAAGGGGGAGCTTCAGTCTCTACTCGCAGCCTTCTGCTATTTTTCCCTTTGTCCTTGAGACAAAAAGGGGGAGAAGATATCATTGATTATTGACTTTAGTTTGATCTCAGTTTGACAGTTTTGACAATTTTTTATCATTGACTTCAGTTTGATCTTAGTTTGACTATTTTTTCTTTAGTGATGGAATTTGGAATTTGATATCATTGACATACTTGGTATATATGTTTGATATCATGGATTCATTGACAGTGATGATTTTGATTCATACAGTTGTTTTTAACAGGTCAATGATGGCATGATTTTTTTTTGCCATCAAGGACAAAGGGGGACTTTGTTACTATTTTGTATTTACGTTGTCCTTGATGACAAAAAGGACATAGTCACTATACAGATTTGCATATCTATATGCATTGTGGATAGGTATATGCAATTAATTTATCCTTATTCGACATGTTTACTAGCACTTTTTTATGTGGTTTATATAGTATGTCCCATGAAATATTATTTCATAGAACACATTGTATATAGCACATACAAGTGCTTGTCGGCATAAAAAGTTTTTATTTAATGCTAACCACAACATTAGTCAAACACAATGGGTTCAAAAAAAAAAAGCGCTCATTCTTATGAGCTTCTATTGAATATGTGCATGATATGGTGGGGCCTAGCGAATAGTGTTTGACGTGGAGTGACACTTAAGTGACATGTCTTAAACATTGATGGATTCAAGATTTTATAGATGCGAATTTTAAAATGCATTTCAAAATGAAAAGGGTTCGGTATTTTCTTGTAAATGAACAAGCAAGAGATATTTGTTGTTTTTGTTGTAATGTTGCAAACCCTAACAGGTCGCCGCCATGGGTAAGGTGAAGGTAGTTACAATGACCCGTTTTAGTCATTTCTTGATGTGGGTTTTGAATATGTCAATCTATAGTTGTAGACGATACATATGGTGGACTTTGTGGCCGAATATATGGGGATTTCATTCCGATTTTCACAGATTCTTGTCTGCAGAATTAAATGTCATCTTCTCCAAGTATTAAATGAAGAAAGTGGCTGTGATAAAGGATTTCCCAAAGATTCTATTACATTTATTCTTGCACATCTGAAAATCAAAAGCATGGGTTATTCGAATGAACTAGGTCTGTTAATTCATTTTCTCTGATAGTTCAAAAGGTTTCTTTGATTAATTGTTATCAAGAATAAAATATGTTCTTTTTTCAATTATCAAAATCAGAGGAAATAATTTCATAATCAGTTTCTTCATGTTAAAACATAAAAGAAGTTATTTTCAGGTTTAGTTGATCAAACCCTAGTTAGGGTGTGGTAACTCTATTTCGAGGGTTACATATTGAAGTTAAAATAACAGACAGATGGGCATTGCTAAGACATAGAGGAGTATTTTTTTGGGTGTGTAGAGAACAAGATATCTTTGATGCAAAAACATAATATTGATCTTTTGTAAAGGGTTTTATTGGTTGTAAATTCTTTTGAGATAAGGTGTGTGTTGTCTCTATCTGTTGTAAACCAGAGATATAGTTTACTCTCTCTAAGTGAGATTGAGATTGATTTGACAAAGAAACATGTAACTCTTTGTTTGTTAAAATAGAGATATGAAAGATATGTTGAAATACTCTTTGTAGTTGGAATCATTATATATGCTACTTCATTATACTAGTTCCAATCAGTGATAATCTTGTGAATGCAATTATGAAATTACAAGGTTACCATTGGTTGTAACTTGAGTAGACACTTTACATTATAAGAAGCAGAGGGGTCGGTGCTCCTTGAAGTATTAAGACTTCTAAATTCAGTGTAATGAGTTGGTGGTCTATGATTTAATAAAAGGCAATCTTAATGAGTGGTTTTTCTACATGATGATGTGTTTTTTATGCACATGCGAACAAAGAATAAAATACCAAGGTATCTTATCCTCTCTTGAACAAATTTTCCTCGACTACCGAAGATCTCGCCGAAGGATCAATCGAAGTAACTCCAAGGTTCTGATGTGTAGGGTCTCTACGTGTGGATAAGCTCTTGCGGTATGATGTGATTTTGCTGGAATCACAAGGGGACTTACATTCGATGACCTGAGCTTATGATTTGATTTGGATATCACTGGAATGTGGAACTTTACTGGTCCTTGATTTTAAAAAAGGAAAAAAGGATAAGGGTTGGAGAGGAATATAATTCTAACACTAAGAATGTAGGAGTAATGGATGACCTTTGATGAAACTCTAGCTCAATCTTGCTTTGACATGCTATGATCATCTCCACAAGGTTAGTGCAATCTTCTAAGAATAGCTTTATGATGTTCAATTCACCGCTACAAGCATAGACACCGTCAAGCTTATGCATATCAGTGAAGGAGTGATAATTGAAGTTAAGCTTAAGCTAAATGATTCCAGTTGACTATGCAAGGCAAGTTTGCAATCAACAAACTGCTAGTAGTATGGATATACAAATTTCACCATTGATCATACAAATTTCTTCCATTCATCTAATAGCATGAAATTAAATTTGAGAAGTATAGAGCCATGCAAATTGTAGAATCGACACATAGAATTCACCATTCCTTTAATAAAGTTTACATGTCTTTTGCAATAATGTCTTGGCAACAATCTTTGCCTTCTCTTTCTACTCTACTCTAAAATACTATCTACTATTGAGCTACTAATTATTGACTATCTCTCTAACTATTTCCTATTCTCTGACTATTCCCTATTAACCTTTACAAATGAGGAGCCAAGGCTTTATATAGAGATCCCTTTATAGATTGACTGCTCAGATTGACTTTGAATCAATGGCTAGGATTACAAGATAGAAAACCCTAATTATGGTTTGTTGCAACAAACTCCTTTAGCCAATGAGAAAATTACATCACATGAGTGAGGACCAATAGGAAGAAGGGGTGGGTACACCGAAGTTTGTGTTGCCTCCGATGAGTCAGGTACATTGAATCTGGACATGCTGAGGTGGACCAATCTGACTACAGGAGCATTGAATGGGATGCCATCTTGTCTGACGTCTATGTCTTGGTTGATCCTCCTCTGTCCTATATGTGAGTAATGATGTACCTCCTTTACTCCGATGTGCTTGATGAGGCTTCCTTACTGTCAAGTCTTCCTTACTCTCAAGTCTTCCTTCTCCGGTAGCATACCTCACTTTGAAGTGTTGGTAAGGTCATTCTTCTCTGTCATCCTGTGGTTTCTTCATGTGGTAGAATGAGGTTTTGAAGCTAGCTTGAAACTCCTCGAACACTTGAAGTCTTCCAACGCTTCAAAAAACACCTTGATTCCACCTTTATGCCTTTAGAATATCCTTGATGATGATGGACTAGAACAAGTCGTCCTTGTCCTGATCTTCTTCCATCTGCAAAACAAACCAAAAGGTTATTAAGGAAACATAATAAGTTCATTCAACATAGCATTTTCTACCTTAAAACATCAACAAGAAGACATCAAAATGAAGCTTTCTCAAAATCCTTCCTAGCAACAGGCCCTATAAAAATTTCGCTATGGACCCTTTGGAAGGGTCAGGAGCGAAATTTGCATTTTAGCTCAAATTTCATCATCTCCTTGCCTTGAACTTCTCTTAACCTTTGAATTGATTTCTCCTGAAGATATCATTGATTTGACCCCCAAAAAGACCAAAAAGAGGATTTCGCTTTGGACCTAGGCCAGGGATAGGACCTATTTAGAATTTCGCTCTGGACTCTTTGGAAGGGTCAAGAGCGAATTTGTATTCTAGGACAAAATCTTCACAAATTGTGACCATGAATTGCTCAAATGCATGCCTAAGGATTACCTAAATCTCAATCAACACTAGGTTAGATGCAAAATTGGAGCAAAATGGAGTTTTTAAGGATTTCGCTCTGGACCCTTTAGAAGGGTTCGGAGCGAAATTCGTGATTTAGGAAAAAATCTATCATTTCTCTACTCCAAAATTCCTTCCAAGGCAAGAATACACTAGTCTTATCTCCACCAAGGCTTGGGAATCCATTTCTTAATCTCAATCATGGGCAAATTAGGTGATTTTGGGAATTTCGTTCTGGACCCTTTGGAAGGGTTAGGAGTGAAATTCATTCTTTAGGTCAAAATCCTTACTTTTTGAACTCATGACCCATTCAAATACATGCCTATGGCCAAATTTAAGTCCAATTCACCTTCATCAACATTTGGTCTAACACAAATTTGGAAGAAAAAGGATATTTTGAGAATTTCACTCTGGACCCTTTGGAAGGGTCAGGAGCGAAATTCTAGTTTTAGACTTTGATCTTTCATTTCCTTCACTTCAATTCATCTTGCAAGGAATAAATACATCACTCCACCTTCAACCACGCCATAGGAATCAAAGTTTTGGCTTCACACAAGGAGAAAATAGGTGGTTTGAGGAATTTCCCTCTGGACCCTTTGGAAGGGTCAGGAGCGAAATTCTAGTTTTAGACTTGATCCTTCATTTCCTTCACTTCAATTCATCTTGAAAGGAAAAAATACTTCACTCCGCCTTCAACCACGCTATAGGAATCAATGTTTTGGCTTCACACAAGGAGAAAATAGGTGGTTTGAGGAATTTCGCATTGGACCCTTTGGAAGGGTCAGGAGCGAAATTCTTGCTTTGCTTGTTTTCTCTTACTTAACCCAATTCTCCTCACTTTGTTCTACCTTGACTCTCCCCTTGAATCCTTCTTCCATGTATGCAACACTTTGTTTGACCTCAAAATGGCTTGCTAGGAGAAATTCGCTAAAAATCATGGCCAACGACAAGACCTATTTAGAATTTTGAGAAATTCTTGTTCTAGCTCAAAATCTTGATCATTGGTGGCCATAAATAATTCAAAGGCATGCCTAGGTGTCTCTCAAAGCTCAATCCACCTTGATCCACACTTGGTTAGACAAAAAAATGGAAGGAAAGGAGGGATTTTATGAATTTCGCTCTGGACCCTTTGGAAGGGTTAGGAGCGAAATTCATGTTTTATGCTTGAATCTTCATTCTTTCAACTCCAATCAACCTAAAAAAGGCAAGGACACATCACTCTACTCCCATCCATGCCATAAAACCAAGAATTTGACTTTCTCCCAAGGAAAAATTCTTAAGAATTTCGCTCTGGACCCTTTGGAAGGCTTAGGAGCGAAATTCTAGTTTTTGCTCAATTCTTTCACATTTGGTGATCAAAAGCAACTCAAAACCATTCTTAATGACATCTTCAATCTTAATTCACCCTGACCCACACTTGGCTTGACACAAGATTGAGACAAAAAAGGGAGGTTTTAGGAATTTCACTCTGGACCCTTTGGAAGGGTTAGGAGCGAAATTCACATTCTTGGTTGATTTCACACCTCTTTCATCCAATCCATCTTAAAACTTGATCAAAATAACCCTCCTCTCACCAGATTCAAGTGAATTTTCCACCTACTTAGTTCAAAACAAGGTCTTTCCAATGTCCTAGGCAAGATAGAGGGTCAAATGAGGATTTCACTCTGGACCCTTTGGAAGGGTCAGGAGCGAAATTCTCATTTTGAGCTAATTTATCACTTATTTTCTCCTTTTCATGCCTTGGACATACTTTGTTAGGCTTCCTTCCATCATGATCATGTGAATTTGCTCTTCAATTTGACATCTAGCCCAAGGTTTTGTGAAAAATAAGGTTTTACATGAATTTCGCTCTGGACCCTTTGGAAGGGTTAGGAGCGAAATTCACCTTAGGCTATAATCCTGACTTCATCTTTCACATTTCTTCATTCCAAATAAGTGTTTTGCCTTCACTCAAGCCTAGGAATGAGCTAGTTAGTGGATTTGAGCAATGTAGAGTGTCTTACAAAGGAATTTGATGTGGACCCTTTGGAAGGGTCAAGAGCGAAATTCCTATTCTAGGCTTGATTCTCTTTGGAATTGACTTGACTTCTCCTTAGACTAATGCCTTGATCCATTTCTTTTCCTATTTTTGCAAATTCTCTCAACCACTCACTAACTTTGGTCAAATTTTAGGTCCCTTATGAAATTCTCTCTGGACCCTTTGGAAGGGTCAAGAGCGAAATTCATGATTTGCTCAAATTCCTTGACCTTTTCATAAAATAATCATGTCCAGATTTGTCCAAGACATCTCCAAAGGACAGATAGGTCAACTACTCATCAATCAACGCTCAAGACTTCATCACTCACCATTTTGACCTAACTCAGACCTTCAAAGATGATATTCACTCACCCATCTTCATTGACCTCCTCAAACTCAAACAAGACACATGTAGCAACAAGAGCAAAAATTCACCCTAAGGAAGACTTTCAAAGATGACCCTAACCCTGAGCATCCATTGAATTGTCCTAGCTGAAATAGAGCCTGCTATCTTATTGATCCCTTGGCAACACTCAACATGCAAAGGCTAATAGACAAAACCCTAGAAGACCCAGAAACAAACCCCAAAAAGAAAAAAAAGGAGGGGTCCCCATTTGCAATGGGGTGAGGTGTGAATACGACACAACATCTAGCGCCACCTTGAATAAATGTTCTTAAACATTTCAGAGATAAAGAGTCAATTTGTTGGTATTTTGGTATGGTTTTGTCATTGATGTCAACACCTATCAACACTTATCAACTCTGGCACTTTGGAGGATCAACAATGTTCACCGGTAAGCAAGTGACTTATGTACAGTCATCGGTATTTGGTACACTGATAGGATATAATGTTCACCGACACTTGCAATGATATGGAAAACACCTGGTTATGTCGAAGACATCATTTGGACACTTTGTCTTAGAGATTTGTTCATTGGTATATTTGTGTTTGCATATTTGTTGTTACCGACAAATAGGTCCAGAATAAGCACCGACAGGCTTATCTATTCTAGATCAGCACGACATGCTTTGGAGATGATTTTGTTGTTATTGTAAATGCATTAAGCTGACATGTTGAATCGCATATTGCATCGGTTATTGATTTACTTGTAATTATTTTATTATAATATCTTTTAGAGTTGGCCTACTAAAATTGGTCTTAGGTTATGGTATATATGTAAGATCTTATTTGTAAGATTGATATGCAATTAAGATAAGGAATTGGAAGAAGGTATATGTGAGAATAAGCAGAGCTATGCACGCAGACATCATTTGAAGGTGAAGCAAGGTTTTTTTTAAGACAATCAGAGCTACACCGGTATTGAATGCAGCATATGAAGATGTTATTTTGAGTATTACATCATTATTGGATTTAACCATCCAATTGTAGTCAGTGTGACTCCTATTTGTGTTTGAGTAGTGAGCTCTAGGCGCTTGGCCTTTTTGCATGTGCAGACCCCATTTGTATACATATACTATCTGCAGTAGTATCATCTGATTGCGGGTAAGGTTTCCCACCATAGTTTTTCCCCTTACAGGGTTTCCACGTACAAATATTGGTGTTATGTGTTGTGGATGTTATTGTCTTTCTGTTTCATGCATTAATCTTTACTGGTATTGTAATTAACTGATAAACTGTCTATCGGCATAAAGTTTGGTTTACCAGTATTAAGCATTAAGGTTGGATAAGTTGTTTTTGGTTTGAATTTATTTGACAACTGATTCACCCCCCCTCTCAGTTGTCTCCGGGACCTAACAATTGGTATAAGAGCTTAGTCCTCTTTTTGTAGAAGTTTAACATCTTGAGGAGATCCAATGTCTACTAACTATTTCAGGAAGGACAGTCCTAAACTTGATGGAACCAACTATGGTATATGGAAGATCATAATGGAGACACATCGAAATTACATTGGAAAAGACATATGGGATGTTATAAAGAATGGCTATATTGCACCTACTCAAAGTCAACCTAATCCACCTACCTTAGGAAAAGATGAAGAAAATGATTGCAAGGCAAGAGAAGCACTTTTGAGTGCATTATTAGATCAACAAATCATGGGATTATCAAATAGGTCTACTGCTAAAGCTATTTGGGATCATTTGGAAACATTGAATGAAGGAGATTCCATAGTCAAAATTGCAAAACTTGAAAGCTTCCGAGTCAGGTATGAAAATCTGAAAATGGAAGAAGA
Organism: Cryptomeria japonica; assembly: GCF_030272615.1. NCBI lineage: Eukaryota > Viridiplantae > Streptophyta > Pinopsida > Cupressales > Cupressaceae > Cryptomeria > Cryptomeria japonica. The sequence continues at coordinate 571,813,137 of NC_081410.1, forward strand.
TGAAAGGATCTATGCTTTTATGGAAAGAGTAAATGAAATTGTTTTGGGTATTAAATGTTGTGGAGGAACCTTAAGTGAATATGAAATTGTTTCAAAAGTTTTAAGAGGATTGCCATTGGCATATAAAATGAAAGTTACTGCTATAAATGAGTTAAGAACAATGCATAATACATCAGTTGCTAGGGATACATTGATTGGAAAACTTTCAGCTTTTGAAATTGAGGAATTTGGTCTTGTTGCTACTATTAAGACAGATTTAGCCTTTAAAGAATCAACATCATCTGGACCATCTTTTGACAAATCTGATTGGAAATCCTTTTATGCAAGAGAACTTGAGGAAAGCAAGAGAGAAAATGAAGAACTTGAAGAACTTGAAACACTATTTGCAATGAAAATGCCTAAAGGTCCAGTTGGAAGTAAGTATGAAGGTAAAGCACCCTTTAAATGTTTTAACTGTAATAAGATTGGTCATATGGCTTCAAGATGCCCTGATAGGCATACTAGACTAAGAGAAGAAACTAGAAGAGCATACAAGCCTAACCTTGAATATCAGAGATACAGATTTAAGAATAACAAAGATAAATCTTGTTATCTTGTAGATGAATGAGTCACTAATGATTCTGATGAAGATCCGATAGAAAATGGATGGGTTTTTGTTGCTATAACAAAAGATCAACTGCCACCTACTGTTCAACTGGTAGAGAAGGCCCTGACAGCTAAAGTTGAAGTTAAGGATGAATGGATCATTGATTCAGGATGTTCACATCATATGACTGGTGATAAAGGTAAATTCTTGAACTTTTAGGAATACAATGGAGGTCTGGTAAGATTTGGAGATGATAAAGCTTGTTTGATCAAAAGAAAATGTACTATATCTCTTGATGGTAAGCATAATACTGACAATGTTTACAATGTAGAAGGTTTAAAGCATAATCTTTTGAGTGTTGGTCAATTAGTTGAGAAAGAATCTTAGTTACAATTCAAGAATGGTAAATGCAAAATTATGAACAGAACTAGTTTGGAAATTGCAACCGGTAATCAAACTAGAGGTAATATCTTTCATTTGAATAATATTGAAAAGACATGCTTGATTGCACACATTGATGAAAGTTGGCTATGGCATAAGAGACTCTGTCATGTAAATTTTGATTGCATGGTTAAAATCAGTACTACTAAGGTTGTTAGAGACTTACCTAAGATTGTTAAACCTCACAATCCGGTATGTAAGGAATGTCAATTTGGAAAACAAGTTAGAGTATCTTTTAAAAGTATTCCAAAAAAATCCAATAATGCTCTTGACTTAATTCACACTGATTTATGTGATCCAGCTAGAACTAAAAGCTTACAAGGTGATAGATATTTCATGCTAATCATTGATGACTATTCTAGAATGTGTTGGGTTACTTTTCTCAGAGAAAAATCAGAAGCACTTGGGAAGTTCAAATTATTCAAAGCACTGGTAGAAAATGAAACTGGTAAGAAAATCAAATGTCTGAGATCAGATCAAGGAGGTGAATTTACATCTAAGGAATTTAATGCATTATGTGAAGTAAATGGAATCAGAAGACAGTTATCAGCACCCCGGACACCACAACAGAATGGAGTTGTAGAAAGGAAAAACAAAACTATCTTGGATGTAGCCAGAAGTATGTTATCTAAAGCAAATCTACCACATGTATATTGGAGAGAGGCAGTAAGCACAACGGTCTATGCATTCAACAAAGTTCACATCAAAGGAGAAACCTGTAAGACCCGTCATGAACTATGGTTTGGTATTACTCCCACTCTTAAATATTTTAGAATATTTGGAAGTAAATGCTATATTAGAAGAGATGAGTATATTGGCAAATTTGATCCTAGAAGTGATGAAGGAATATTTCTTGGTTATTCATCTAAGAGCAAAGCATATAGATGTTTCAACAAGAGATTATAGAAAATTGTTAAGAGCACAAATATGAAGATTGATGAACAGTTTATAGGAACTTCAAGGTATATAGACTCTGAACCGGCAACATAGATACTGACAAATGAACCTACATTGAATCCACCGGTATAGAATGAAGATCCAGTTACACCGGTATCATCTAAAAATTCCATTGAAACTGAGGAACAACAAAAAACGAATACACCCTGGTATGTAAGATTGAACCACTCTGAAAATCAGATAATTGGGAACAAGCATCAAGGATTTATGACAAGAGGACGACTAGAAAATGAAGAGGTGCGTCTTATTTCTCAAATTGAACCATCATCAATTAATGAGGCATCTGAAGATAAACACTGGATTAAAGCTATGGAAAAAGAATTAGAACAAATTGAGAAGAATAACACATGGACATTAGTTCCCCGACCTAAAGACAAAAATATGATTGGAACAAAATGGGTATTCAGAAACAAGCTTAATGAAGATGGGAAGGTAATCAAGAATAAAGAAAGACTAGTGTGTAAGGGATATTCTCAGAAAGAAGGAATTGATTATAATGAAACCTTTGCACTGGTAGCTAGAATTGAGGCAGTCAGATTATTCTTGGCTTTTGCAGCACACAATAACTACAAAGTATATCAAATGGATATTAAATGTGCATTTTTGAATGGAGATCTTGAAGAAGTTTACATTGAGCAACCTGATGGATTTTCTTTAACAGATAATAAAGATATGGTTTGTAGGTTAAGGAAAGCTTTGTATGGGTTGAAGCAAGCTCCAAGAGCTTGGTATGCTAGATTGGATAAATAGCTTTTGAAGATTGATTTTTCTAAAGGTAGTGCTGACATCAACTTATATTATAAAGTGACTAATGATGACATCTTGGTTATAGAAGTTTTGTTGATGATATAATCTTTGGAGGAGAAGATGAATTATGTAAACACTTTTCTATTGAAATGCAGCATGAATTTGAAATGTCTATGATTGGAGAGATAAAATTCCTTTTAGGATTGCAGATTTCACAAACTAATAAAGGTATATTCTTAAGTCAATCCAAGTACTTGAAGGAGTTACTAAAGAAATTTGGGATGAAGAACTCTAAACTAGTAAGCATACCTATGACTAGAAATGACAAATTATCACTAAGGGATGAATCTACACTTGTTAATTCGACTAAGTACAAGTCTATGATACGAGGGCTACTGTATTTGACACAAACAAGACCTGATATTATGGATGCAGTATGTATTGTTTCAAGATTTCAGAGTAATCCTAGAGAAAATCGTGAATCAACAGTAAAAATGATTTTCCGATACTTACAAGGCACTACAAATCTTGGCTTATGGTATCCTGGAGATGAAAACTTTGAATTATGTGCATACACAGATGCAAATTGGGAAGGAGATGTGGATGACAGAAAAAGCACCACCGATGAAGCTTTTTTTCTTGGAAGCAGATTAATTTCTTGGTTGAGTAAGAAATAAAGTTGCACATCTTTATCAACAGCAGAATTAGAATATGTTGCAGCAGCAACTAACTGTACACATGTATTATGGCTTAAACAAATGTTGAAGGACATAAAGGTAAAATGCAAGGAACCTATAACTGTCTATTGTGATAACACTGCATCAATTGATATATCTAAGAATCTGGTACCACATTCTAAAACTAAACATGTTTCTATCAAATTGAATTTTTCAAAAGAGAATGTTGAAGCAAAAGAAGTAAAACTGGTTTATGTGAATACTAAAGAGCAGATTGCAGATATTTTCACTAAGCCTTTGCCTAAGGAGACTATTGAATATCTCAGAGACCAGCTTGGGGTCATACCCCCACCGGTAGAGACTTAGACAGTTGATGTTTACATCAATTGACAGAACTAACAGAGAAATCTTTTATTTCAGCTTTGATGAAGAGAGCTACTTCTCAGGGGGAGTAGTTGGCATACTGAATTGGTTGGTATTTTGTATTTGAACCTGACTTTTTGGCTTTGGCATTTGATGTCAAATGGGGAGAGATTGATATGAAAAAACACAAGGAAAACACATGTTACTCTCAGGGGGAGAGATTGTTACTTTGGGAGAGATTGATTACTCTCTGTATTTGAATTTTGAAAACTGGTTATGATCTCTTTTGGGAAATTGTTGGTTTTTTGGTTTTTGGCATTTCTGTTTTGGCAATTTGATGGTTTTTCCATCTTGTGTTGCCATCAATGCCAAAGGGGGAGATTGTTGGTATTTTGGTATGGTTTTGTCATTGATGTCAACACCTATCAACACTTATCAACTCTGGCACTTTGGAGGATCAACAATGTTCACCGGCAAGCAAGTGACTTATGCACAGTCACCGGTATCTGGTACACCGACAGGATATAATGTTCACCAACACTTGGAATGATATGGAAAACACCTGGTTATGTCAAAGACATCATTTGGACACTTTGTCTTGGAGATTTGTTCATTGGTATATTCGTGTTTGCATATTTGTTGTTACCAACAAATAGGTTCAGAATAAGCACCGACAGGCTTATCTATTCCAGATCAGCACGACACGCTTTGGAGATGATTTTGTTGTTATTGTAATTGCATTAAGCCAACATGTTGAATCAGATATTGCATTGGTTATTGATTTACTTGTAATTATTTTATTGTAATATCTTTTATAGCTGACCTACTAAAATTGGTCTTAGGTTATGGTATATATGTAAGATCTTATTTGTAAGATCGATATGCAATTAAGATAAGAAATTGGAAGAAGGTTTATGCAAGAATAAGAAGAGTTATACATGCAGACATCATTTGAAGGTGAAGCAAGGTTTTTTTTAAGACAATCAGAACTACACCGGTATTGAATGCAGCATATGAAGATGCTATTTTTAGCAGTACATCATTATTGGATTTAACCATCCAATTGTAGTTAGTGTGACTCCTATTTGTGTTTGAGTAGTGAGCTCTAGGCGCTTGGCCTTTCTACATGTGCAGACCCCATTTGTATACACATACTATCTATAGTAGTATCATCTGATTGTGGGTAAGTTTTCCCACCATGGTTTTTCCCCTTACAGGGTTTCCACGTACAAATATTGGTGTTATGTGTTGTGGATGTTAGTGTCTTTCTGTTTCATGCATTAATCTTTACCGGTACTGTAATTAACTGATAAACTATCTACCGACATAAAGTTTGGTTTACAGGTATTAAGCATTAAGGTTGGATAAGTTGTTTTTGGTTTGAATTTATTTGACAACTAATTCAACCCCCCTCTCAGTTGTCTCCGGGACCTAACACAATTGACACTTAGAACCTCCGGAAAATTTAACCCAACTTATCAAGAGATTGGAAAATGTACTCAAAGCGGAAGGAAAATCCTTAACTAGATCAAGACACTTAGTCCTTGATTACCCAGGTGTGTGCAAGTGTGTCCATTCCTCTCGACAAGACAACTATGACCTTCTGGTTCCCCTGTGATTGGCTACGTGGTATATCTAAACTTAATAAGCATCCTGGATAGAGCCTTGCTGCCAATCAGATATCTATAGTCTCGACAAGGTTATCGCCACAATCTTACGAACATTGTTGCATTGCCAGTCGGACGTCTATAGCCCCGATGGAGTTACACACATATTCCCATAAGCCAATTTTGATATTTCATTTCATTTCATTAGTTTTTTTTATTGCTTTTTCATTCTATCAGTTCCTTTGGCTTGTAAGCAGTGAAGCTTACTAGGGTTTGAGGATTGCGGTGGCGCTGAAGCCAGATTTTGGATTTTTCACTAATCACAGCTTTACCTGAAAACCATAATGACTCAGAGTCCATTAATATGTATAGATATAGTAATCAAAAGATGTCAGCATCAAGACAGAGAAAATTATTTCCTTCCAAGTCAAGTACAAGTCTTGATCGGATGATAAAGATGAAGAGGAACAACCTTGATGAATACTAAGAGGGGGGGTGAGTTAGTATGCCAAAAATCTTTGCACTTAAACACTTTGCAAGACTAACAGTAAACCGGTAAAACAGTTTAGCAGACAAACCCGTTAACACACATGCAAACCAAATAGCTAATAATGCATTCACCCATAGAAGCACAAACACCATAACACAAGAGATTTTGACGTGGAAACCCAAATGGAAAAACCACAGTGAGATGGAACTCACAAGTAACTATTTGTAGAACAGGAACCAGACCAGTTAAGGTCAGACTGGTTAAGGTCTTACAATGTTCTTTACCAAAACAGATCCTGTTAGGAATCTCAATCTCTATTAGGAGATAAGTCTGATTAAAGACTACCTTGCTAGAGGATTTTAGATCCACAGATGTGAACCACCTTGTTAGAGGATTTACATAAGGCTTTTGGGCCCACCCGGTTAAGGGCTACAGACTTGTCGAAGATGTGAGTAATCAACAAGTGATTGATCTAGCTAATAGCACAGACTGCTTGGTTAGATCCTTGATAGCTCGTTCCTAATGCATTCCAGCATTACTTCAGTCTTCTACACATTCATACTTTCTCTAACTCCTCAACCACCTTAAACCCTAGCCGCAATATCAACTATCGCAACAACAACATTATAAAAAAACCTAAAACCCTAGACATGATGTCCTTATAAAGGAATCTGGTTTCATGTTGGTCCAATAGGATTAGATTACAATTTCCTAGGTTCAATACATCTAGACATATCTGGAAACACGACACAAAAAGAACCGCTAAAGTGTTGGCACCGTCAAACAATCGGTGGATGGTAACTCATTACAAAATGTCGGTTGGTAACTCATCACAGAGTATTACCGGTTCATACAAAATACCGGTTCAAGCAAAATGCCAGTTGCTGGTTTGACAAAATGAAGACTGGCAAATATGTGTTCTACCGCTTTGAACCTTCGTACCGCTTGAGATCTTTGAACCGCTTGGGGTCTACATACCACTTCATATCGGTAATCACTTTCTGCAAAACACCAATAGTCTAAGGACTATAATGCATCATACCAGTTGGAACAATTGCTGGTTGAGCATAACTCATACATACAAAAATGATCTCAATGCAAGTGTGTGTCCATCAATGACAATCACAACATAATCATCAAAAATGCCAACAATCTCCCCCTTTGGCATTGATGGCAACACTTAGGAAATTTTGACATCTAAGTGTTTTAACAAAAATATGCCAGAATCAAAATTACTCCCCCTAGGCATATACACTATCCGTTTTGCAGAAAATACAATGCATACTACTTCTTAACTAAAATAACATGAAAGTATACATCACAACATTCAAAATTTATACTTCTCCCCCTTTGCCAACAATGACAAAAATAATATTACAGAATAACCCATGTGTCATTAAAATATTAAGTGTTTATGATAGTAAAGAGTAAAACTTGTCAAAAACAGATTTAAAGTCCCACAAGAATTGTTTCATAAATAAAGACCAGGACTCCAGTAGGAAGGTTGCCACTTCTTTCTCTGTCTGCATCTGGGAGACGTGTTCTTCCATGGCATCTAATGTGCTCATCTCCTGTGTTTCCGTTAAGGCATCCAAATTAAGATAGCACTTCTGAAGTATTTGTAGATGTGGGAGTAAAACCATTTGTAGCTCCTACAAATCTCGTGACCGGGTGCTGATCTCATGCTCTAGTTTAGTAGACTGGTTATGAAACCGGTGAACAGTTTGCCCATAAGCTATAAAAGAGTCATACGTCAGCTTGAAGATGCTCATATATACTTGCAAATCAGATTGAAGCTTTTGCTTCTGTGCAAGCACATCATCACAGAATAGATGGGGTTGACAAATCTTGCTGAGTAGAAGATTCCCATCATCCAAAGCATTCCTTATATCCTTCTATGCTTTTTGTAGTTCAGATCAGAGCTCATTAAGCTTTCTCACCAGGGCAATGTTGAGAGCCTTTTGATGCTCTTTCTTTGCATTTGCCTCTACTACCTCCTCTAAACTTTGCACTTGATCATCCACTATTGTGCATAGGAGCTTCAGTTGTGCTAATGATGAGTCAGTACTAGGGAGGTTTGTACCAGGTAACAAACTGGTAAGAGTGTCCACCGCAGCTTGGATCACATCTTCCTCCTTCTTCCTCCTTAGCACCTCAAGGAATTCTTGAGCAACCTTGAAGCTCTGTAGCAGCTCCATCTCGCTTGCGGACTGGAGATCAATAGGACTAGTAAGGTTAGCGGTTTGGCTTGACCACTGGTTACCTTAGGTGTCTCCATCTACATTCTCTTTGCCGCTTCAGCTTCCTTGTTCTCCTCTGCCTTCTTCTTCTCTGCTTCTTTTCTCTTTTCCTCTTTCTTTTCCTCCACTGCTTTCTTCTTTTCTGCTTCCTTCCTCTTCTCCTCTGCCTTATCTTCCTCTTCCTTCTTCTTATCTGCTTTCTTCCACTTTTCCTCTTCCTTTCTCTTCTTCTCATCCTCTTCCTCTTTCTTCTTCCTTGCATCTTCTTGTTTCTTCTTCTCTTCATCCTCTTCTTTTCTTTTCTTCTCTTCTTATTTTCTCTTCTCTTCCTGTTTCCGTTTCTCCTCATCTTCTTCCTTTTTCTTCTTCTCCTCTTCATCCTTCTTCTTCTTCTTCTCTTCATCATTTTTCTTCTTCTCCTATTCATCCTTCTTCTTCTTCTCCTCTTCATCATTTTTCTTCTTCTCCTCTTCATCCTTCTTCTTCTTCTCCTTCACTTGCTTCTTTGCTTCCTCCTTTTTGTCCTCTTTTTCCTTTTGCTTTATTTCCTGTTCAGCCGGTCTTGTTGCTTCTGATGGTGTACCCTAAGCAATATCTTCTCCATCCAGAGCATTGACATCAATAGTGTCGATCGGTTCAGTAACCGGATTTCCTTCATCATCAAGCACTTCATCTAGTTTAGTGATTGTTGGTTCTTGCTCAGCCTTTATGTTGGCTTCAGCCACTCGGTGCATCTTTAGAGCATCTAGAGAAAGGGTGTGTGTGTTCTTGAGCACTTCTTTACCCTTCCCTTCTAGTAACAGGAGTCTTCTTCTTCTCATGAAGAAGAGGCCTTTTTATTTGTTCATTACTTCAAACAGTTCTGAGTTTGATACATCAGGAAAATGTTCAGCAAAAACTTTCTCTCTCATTTCCTGTTCCCGCTCTATGGCAATGCGCCATTTATTGTCTAAGGACTTATACAAAGAATCTGGTGTCTCAGCTCTAATTTCTGAAGGGGACCGGTCATTAATACATAAATATTGAATAATTTCTTTTTCTACCGCTTCCTTTTCATCATCATTAAAGTCATCAAAACAATCAATCAAATCATTCAACACTTTTCTCCTAATGTTTTTGATAGTTCTTTAACAACGTGTCAAAGGTTTGTAGGAGGAGATGTCAATATTTACCGGTGTTGATGATGTCGGTTCATTCTTTGTCTTTTTCTTTGTTTGATGTGTCTTCTTAGGTTTTTCCTCAGACACAGTTTCTTCTGAGTCTGGAGAGGCATTCCTTGTCTTCCTCTTTCTCTCGAAGACTTTAGTAGGTGCCGCTTCTGGTTTCATTTTAGCCGGTGACTGCTTGGTCACTTTAGGAATGGTTGCAGTAGCCGGTGTCGATGCTGAGGGCACTTCTTTTGCCTTCTTTACTGAAGGTTCTTTTCCTTTCTTTGTTGAGGGTTCCTCAACCGGTGTTACCCTTTCTAGTTAGGTGTCGGTTCTCCTTGCCTTTGGATCAAGCGGTGAGGCTATAAGGATAGAGGCATACCCTTCCAGCATATCATTCATTACCTCATAGCCCATTGGCTCCACTTCCTCCTGTCTGGGCTCAACAGCCTCCATTATGCATTGATCCACTTTAATGGTGAAAAAAATATCATCTTCATATTTCTTAATGATATCACCTGATATTCTCATCCTCTGACTCATTTTGCATTTGAACTCATCAAAGTACTTGTTCATAATTTCAGGGTAACCAGTTCCAACTGCTTGAATGCTTTCCTTGATTTGCTTGGTTACCGATTGGTCAGCAGACCACTGGACATCACCTACTCTTGGAAAGTAGCCTTGGAAGTAAAAAAACAACCCAACCAGTAGTTGTCCAAACTTGAACCTCAATGCATTATCCTATTTGATCGATTTGAGATTCAACAGGAGTTGCATTTGCATACCGGTGCACAGGTCAAATGATGCATCCTCCTTGATCATTCGGTAAGTGGCATTTACCGCTGTAGTAGATACAGAGTTAAGCCTATTGGCTGAGAATGTCTGGTATCCAATCACAATACATGCATATTTTACAAGGTCATCCTTGATAAAATTAACAGTCATCCCTCGTGAGTTGCTCACTGAACCGGTGAACTTTGACATTTCCATCTTGCTTACCGTCCTTAGGGCTGGCACTTCCCCTATATTGCAGAAACCGATGACGACATGTATTTCTTGCGGAGTAATATCATGTGTTATTTCCAGGTACATCTTGCCACCATGAACTCTGCTTAGAATGATCCTAATGTGATCATCTGTGAAATCCTCCAGGAAATAAACAACATTGTGGAGATTCTTCTTTTCCAAAATACTATATTTTGGTTTGATTTGCTTATCTTTTCCACAAAATAAACCTAGCTGCGAGTGAATTGTTAGAGACCCTAGGTCTTCTATTTTACAGTCTATGTAATCTGAGATTCCCTCTTCTACTATCACACCAACTGGAACTTGTGATAGGGCATTATATCTAGACTTGTGTTGAATAAAGCTTGCAGAATCTACAAATGTACTAGAGCTAGTATGGGATGCAAAAGCCATGATAGAAACTGAAGACTCAAAAAATACCTTTCGAAAGTCGTGAATTTAGGGCTTTCAAATTCTTCTCCACCTCACACTCCATTGGTTGTGGAATCACCGCTTTGCGTTCTTTACTTGACCGTTTGCAATTTGAATTTGAATCTCCTTCAAGGTTTCCAACTTTCTCTGAATCGCAACACAAATTACTTTATCATCGCTCTGCACTTGAAGACCTTCTTCGCTTCGAAAATGATAGTGAGAAATGATTTGAAAATTCCTTTTAAACATATTTCTCACCTACCGCAATTAATGCTCCACCATTCGGGCATAAACCCTAATTTGCCTTTTACCATTTTTGGTCTTCCGCCAAAATGATAGGTAATGCATACCGGTTAAGGTCTTTTACCAGTGTAAACTAGGGGTTCGAAACATTTTGCCGTTTGCTCCCCCTAAGCTTTTCTGAAGCTTAGTTTGTCGGTTCCGTGATTTCCACACTAGGTGTAGAAACCGGTTCCTCTTGTAACATTGTTGGTTTCTTCTTCCAGGTCTTGTTCATATCCGCTTGAACAGTTTCAACATCAATGTTTCCTTCTAGAGTGATTGGTATATCATCAGATATGTTCTTTCTTGATCTACAGAATCTGGCAATGTGACCCAGTTTGTTGCAATGATAGCAGACCAATCCAGGTGCTCTCCAAGGTCCATTATTCATGTTGTTGTTCTTCCTCCTGCATGTTGCAGCAATGTGACCATGACCATGATAGACCATACAGTTTTCTCTCCATCTAGTTTCCGCTTGATGGCCACCGCTTCTTGGTTGATGATTGAAGACATTAAACCGGTTGTGATTCCGGTTCACAAAAGGTTCAGGACCAACTCCTTGGGTCCTCTGAGGATATCTTCTAGTGTTATTCATAACAGACCTGCATTCAGATGCTCTATGCCCAAACTTGTTGCATGCATAACAGTTACCATTGAATCTATAGGATCTTGGCTTATCATTTAGCAAATAAGGAAAATTATTGTAAGCCTTACTCCTACACATATTGGCAGTATGTCCTTCTTTAAGACAATTAAAGCAAACATGTTTTAACTTTTGATTACCTTTATCCTTTGATGTCAGTTGTTTCTTTGATGCTCCAGCACTTGTATCAGAGGTCTCACCTTCCTCATGACCGGAATAACCAAGTCCATTAGTATTCTTGATAGGTTTGGTAGATTCAAGCTTTTGCTCTAGCTTGACAGTACTCTTGTTGAACTTAGCAAGTATTTCCTTTGACTGAGAGAGTTATTTGGAAATAGTAGCATTTGTTTCCATTAGGTTTTCATTCTCAGAGATGGCAATGTTCAGTTTTCCTTGCATGTCTTCCTTTTCCACTTTGCTCGCATGGAGTTGAGCAGTTAGTGCACTGATCTCTTGCTTCAGCTTGGAGTTTTCATGATCTTTGTCTTTGACTAGATCTCCATCTTTCCTCTGGTTCTCAAGCTCTTGACACATTCGAATAGTCAGTCCTTCCAATTCTTTTCTCAAGTTGGAATTGGATTCATTCAGCTTTTCAACTTCTTGAATCAGGGCTTCCATGTCCGCTTCATCAGAGGAACTATTTTTAGATAGCTCCATCAGCTTTTCTTCATGTTCTCTCCTTTTTGCTTGAGATGCCTTGTATTTGACCATAAGATAATCATAGGCTTGCTTAGACTGAGTGAGCCGATGAGTAAGTTCCCTCAATGTGTATTCCCCCATATCTCTCTCCAAGTGGTTAAACTTATAGAAAGGTAGGCTCTGATACCAATTGATGAATACTAAGAGGGGGGGGGGGGTGAATTAGTATGCCAAAAATCTTTGCACTTAAACGCTTTGCAAGACTAATAGTAAACCGGTAAAATAGTTTAGCAGACAAACCCATTAACACACATGCAAACCAAATAGCTAATAATGTATTCACCCACAGAAGTGTTAGGGTTTCAAGTAGATCCGAAGAAAATATGAACTAACAATTATATGCAGATTTAAATACAAAAGATAAAGAAATAAAACAGGACACAGATAACACAAAGATTTAATGTGGTTCACCCAGAATGGGTTACGTCCACCATACACAGCCGTCCAATCTTTCTTATTATCCAGCAAAAACAGTACATCAACCTTACAATGCCTTAAGCATCCCAGCCGCTTATAACATGCGTTTTTAGGGCAACAAACAAAGTCGGCCTTTTTTAGGGTTTTATTACAATGTCGATTTTCATCAACAAAACCGACAAAAAAAAAATTCTCGGGGGCTGCCGCCCTCGAACCCCTACCCGGGGCCCGGCCCAGCCCTGGACCCCGGCGAGGATACATGCTGAGTGTACAGTACTTTGCTGATCAGTCGCCATATTTCAACAATCTCCCACTTGGAGACTGATCAGGCTCCACACCAAACAATCTCCCACTTGGAGACTGATACTACACGACACCACTGTACATGCAACATCCGCTGGATAAAACACTAGGACTTGACTGGTATAAATTCCATAATTACCAATCAAGAAGACCAATAGAAACTGATGAAGAAATCAGCTTCTCCTGTGGAACTGCCTTTGTGAACATATCGGCAGGATTCTCACTTGTGTGAATCTTCTCAAGCCGTAACTGACCCTCCTCCAAAATAGTCCAGATGAAGTGGTACCTGAGCTGAATGTGCTTTGTCCTTGAATGAAAAGCAGAGTTCTTCACAAGATGAATGACACTCTGGCTATCAGTATACAAGGGGCTATCCTCTTGTGTCTGACCCAATTCCTTCAGAAAACATTGCAACCAAATCATCTCTTTGCTGGCTTCTATAGTAGCAACATACTCAGCTTCAGTGGTTGAAAGTGCAACAACCTTTTGCAACCTAGAAATCCAACTGACTGCAGTTCCCCCTATAGTAAAAACATACCCTGTAGTACTCCTCCGTGAATCAATATCACTCGCCAGATCAAAGTCAACAAATCCACTTAGAGCAGCATTAGATCCTTTGAAACATAATGCCTTCGTAGTAGTTCTTTTCAAATACCGAAGAATCCATTTCACAGCATTGCAATGTTCCATACTCGGATTACTCATAAACCTGCTCACAACTCCCACTGCATGTGCAATATCTGGCCTTGTGCATACCATTGCATACATCAGACTGCCAACAGCTGATGAATACGGGATGTTAGACATTTTATTAACCTCTTCCTGTGCATTTGGGCACATCTCCTTAGTCAATTTGAAATGACTAGCCAAAGGTGTACTAACTGCTTTTGCATCCTGCATGTTAAATCTTTTCAACACCTTCTTTATATATTCACTTTGGGAAAAATTCAAGGTTCTATTTTTCCTGTCCCGTGTAATCCTCATACCGAGAATTTGCTTAGCTGTACCCAAATCCTTCATAGAAAATGACCTGGCTAATTTTTGTTTAAGATCATTTATATGTTGCATGTTAGACCCAGCAACAAGCATGTCATCAACATAAAGCAACAGGATAATATAACTGCCATTATCAAATCTCTTAAAATATACACAATGATCAGAATGACATCTATGATAACCGTGTTCAGCCATGAAACTAGCAAATTTTAAATACCATTGTCGGAGTGCTTGCTTTAGGCCATACAGACTTTTCTTCAACCTGCACACCAAGTTCTCCTTACCTTTGACCTCATATCCCTGTGGTTGCAACATGTCAATTTCCTCCTCCAAATCTCCATGGAGAAAAGCTGTTTTGACATCTAATTGTTCAAGATGTAAATCATCTGCAACCACAAGACTAAGTACAGTTCTAATTGAAGTCATTTTTACAACTGGAGAAAATATTTCATCATAATCTATACCCTTTTTCTGTGCAAAACCTTTTACCACAAGTCTGGCCTTATATCTTTTCTGACTTCCTTCCTCCTCCTTCAGCCGATAAACCCATTTGTTAGGCAAGGCTCTTTTTTCTGCAGGTAAAGGGACTAAGTCCCAAGTCTTATTTTTCATCAAGGAGTCCATCTCCTCTTTCATGCCTAGCTGCCACTGTTGTTTGACATCCACCTGCATTGCTTCTTCATATTCTTTTGGTTCACCAGAATCCGTTAATAAAATAGAATACAAAGAAGGAGAAAATCTTTCAGGGGGTCTATTTGTCCTCATAGAACGTCTAACACTTGCAAGAGTTTGTGGCACAATCTGTTGTTGTTGAGCATCAGGTACCTGTGGCATTTCATTTTCAGGAATCTCATCCAACACCACATATTCTTGTTTGTCTTGTTCATGCTTCTTTTCCTGCATCTGTTCTTTATACATAACCTTCTCATTGAATATAACATCTCTACTTCTAATTAGTTTTTTATTTTCAAAATCCCATAACCGATAGCCATATTCATCTATCCCATATCCAATGAAGGTACATTTCTGAGATTTAACATCAAGCTTGGTTCTGTTTTCTTTATCAACATGGACAAAAGCTTCGCAACCAAAATTTTTTAGAAAAGAATAATTTACCTTTTTACCAGTCCATGCCTCCTCTGGAATACCACCATCCAAAGGGGTTGAAGGTCCTCTATTTATCAAATAGATAGCAGTATGTACAACATCTGCCCAAAAATGTAAGGGCAATCCAACATGCAATCTCATGCTCCTTGCACATTCCATGATGGTCCTATTCATTCTCTCTGACACACCATTTTCCTGTGGAGTTCCTGGAACTGTCTTCTGCTTTCGAATCCCATTTAAGGAACAGTAATCTTCAAATGCTTTGCTGCAATACTCACCTCCATTATCCGATCTGAGACACTTCAACTTTTTTCCTGTCTCATTCTCAACCAAAGCTTTCCATTTCTTAAAGGTTTCAAAAACATCTGATTTTTGTTTTAGGAAATATACCCATGTTTTTCTGGTTGAGTCATCAATAAAAATAACATAATAACAAGAGCCACCAAGAGATGATACCTGAGCCGGTCCCCATACATCTGAATGTACAAGCTCTAACTTCTCACTCTTCTTCTCTTTCCCAACCTTGAGAAATCTGACTCTTTTTTATTTACCATAAACATAGTTTTCACAGAACTCTAAATCAATCTTCTTTAGTCCTGGCAATAGATTTTTGGAGTGAAGGATTTTCATCCCTTTCTCACTCATGTGCCCAAGCCTATGGTGCCACATTATCGAATCTGTTCTTGCAACATTTATTGTTGTTGTCTCTGTAGTAACTTTATCTGTAGCAGCTAAGGTAGAGTAAGTGTTACCAGTACACAGATATAATGTGCCTACCTTCGCACCTTTAGTTACTACTAATGATCCTTTAGTGACCTTCCACATCCTATCTGAGAAGGTAACTATGCAACCTTCACTACCTAGTTGCCCTGCAGAAATTAAATTTCTTCTTAAATTAGGAACATGTCTTACCTCCTGCAGAAACCAGTCATTACCATTCGGCAACTTGATCTTTATCTTTCCTTTTCCAACAATTTGACAGGGCTCATCATCTCCCAAATATACCTGTCCAAAATCACCTTGAACATAATCTAGAAAATATTTTCTATGGGGTGTAGCATGAAATGAAGCCCCAGAATCTATTACCCAGGAATCATTAACATTATCCAAACATAAGATTAAAGCATCTTGTAAAGTATTACTTGCAATATTAGCTTCCTTACTGTCGTTTTCATTTTTGTCTCCTTCTTTGTTTTTCCGAGACCAATAGTCTTTCTTTAGATGACCAGGCTTTCCGCAGTACCAACAATCTTTCTTTCCTCTAGATTGAGAGCGTCCTTTCTTTGACTTCCCTCGTGACTTCTCATTCCCAGGGCTTTTTCCTCTTTCCTTTGATCTTCCTCTGTTCTCCACATTCAAAACACTACCCGATGATGTTGGAGTCTCACCTGTGCTTTTCCTTCGCATTTCTTCGCTTAGGATAACACCAACAATATCATCAAATACCAAAGTATTTTTACCAGAGACAGAGTTACTTACAGCCATAACCAAGCTATTCCAGCTTTCTGGCAAAGAACATAAAATCAAGAGAGCCCTAACCTCTTCTGCAAAGGTAATTTTTACCGAAGACAATTGACTGGTAATTGTATTAAATTCATTTAAGTGCTCCGCTATAGATCCTCCCTCACTCATTTTCAGATTAAACAAACGCTTCATAAGAAATACCTTATTCGAAGCCGAGGGTTTCTCATACAGCTTAGCCAATGTTGCCATCAAATCTATAGTCGTTTTTGCTTCTGTTATATTGAATGCTATAGACGACGCAAGGCACAATCGAATGGATCCCAGTGCCTTTCTATCTAAAATGTCCCACTCTTCATCTGATATTGTGGTCGGTTTCTTTGCCTTTCCTTCCAATGGCCACCACAAATCCTTTGGATACAGGTAATCCTCCATCTACATTTTCCATAACTGATAATTCTGGCCGTTAAACTTTTCGACCTTGAATTTGGAATCCTCCATTGCTCCCACTCAAATCTGAAAGTCCTGCCAATTTACAGAAAACCTCGCTCTGATACCAATTGTTAGGGTTTCAAGTAGATCCGAAGCAAATATGAACTAACAATTATATGCAGATTTAAATACAAAAGATAAAGAAATAAAACAGGACACAGATAACACAGAGATTTAACGTGGTTCACCCAGAATGAGTTACGTCCACCATACACAGCCGTCCAATCTTTCTTATTATCCAGCAAAAACAGTACATCAACCTTACAATGCCTTAAGCATCCCAACCGCTTATAACATGCGTTTTTAGGGCAACAAACAAAGTTGGCCTTTTTTAGGGTTTTATTACAATGTCGGTTTTCATCAACAAAAACGGCAAAAAAAAATTTCTCGGGGGCTGCCGCCCCCAAACCCCTACCTGGGGTTCGGCCCGGCCTCGGACCCCGGCGAAGATACGTGCTGAGTGTACAGTACTTTGCTGATCAGTCGCCATATTTCAACAAGAAGCACAAACACCATAACACAAGAGATTTTGACGTGGAAACCCAAATGGGGAAAAACACAGTGAGATGGAACTCACAAGTAACTATCTGTAGAATAGGAACCAGACCGGTTAAGGTCTTACAATGTTCTTTACCAGAATAGATCCTGTTAGGAATCTCAATCTCTGTTAGGAGATAAGTCCGATTAAAGACTACCTTGCTAGAGGACTTTAGATCCACAGATGTGAACCACCTTGTTAGAGGATTTACAAAAGGCTTTTGGGCCTACCCGGTTAAGGGCTACAAACTTGTCGAAGATGTGAGTAATGAACAAGTGATTGATCTAGCTGATAGCACAAATTGCTTGGTTAGATCCTTGATAGCTCATTCCTAATGCATTCCAGCATTACTTCAGTCTTCTACACATTCATACTCTCTCTAATTCCTCAACCACCTTAAATCCTAGCTGCAATATCAACTATCGCAACAACAACATTATAAAAAAAACCTAAAGCCCTAGACATGATGTCCTTATAAAGGAATTTGATTTCATGTCTGTCCAATAAGATTACATTACAATTTCCTAGGTTCAATGCATCTAGACATATCTGGTAACATGACACAAAAAGCACCGCTAAAGTGTCAGCACCGTCAAACAATCGGTGGATGGTAACTCATCACAGAGTATTACCAGTTCATACAAAATACGGTTCAAGCAAAATGTTGGTTGCCGGTTTGACAAAATGAAAACTGACAAATATGTGTTCTACCACTTTGAACCTTCGTACCGCTTGAGATCTTCGAACCGCTTGGGGTCTACATACCGCTTCAGATCGGTAATCACTTTCTGCAAAACACCAATAGTCTAAGGACTATAATGCATCATACCGGTTGGAACAATTGCCCGTTGAGCATAACTCATACATACAAAAATGATCTCAATGCAAGTGTGTGTCCATCAATGACAATCACAACATAATCATCAAAAATGCCAACAAACCTCGGATTCCAAGCACTTCATGAATAGATATCTAAAAAATGAGTCTAACATAAGATCCAAGATATTTCCAGTGTGTGAGCAACTACACAGACGCCCTTCTCACGAATGGAGGCTCCTACTCAAGACATCTATAGTAAACTGACGACCGATCCAAAAGAAAACTAAGCTAAAGCGCACACCAGAGGCTAACGAAAGAGAGCAAAACAACTAAACTACCCGAGCCACTAAAGATCATGAATCAAATGACTCAAGGCAAATTAAGAACAAGGCCCAAAAGGCCTCAAACTAAACACACGAAAAGAAAACCTACTCTAAAACTATATACAAGACTCCTAGAGTCAACACGACTCGAAGAAGCAAAATATGTACATGACTTTACATGATTTCTCAGATTGTGCATCAAGAGCATGGCAAAAGTGATGGTTCTCAGTTGAGCATATTCATCCTTAAATACAGAAAAGCAAACTCTCACCATGCATTTCTCATACTCAAGCAAGTTTTCACTTAAAATGATCAACTGAGGTAATTCGTTATGACCATGATCAATCCAGATGCAAGTTGTTTTCCCAAACTCCCCATAATCAAAATCATAATAACTTTCAAGGCAAGGATTAAGGAAAGAGGCAACCTGGCATATTTCAGGCTCAGATGGAACTGCATTGTTAGAAGCGAGATCACTAGTTGCTTCAGGAGGTCGCCATTGATGATGAACTATTCCACAAGCATTCACAGTGTGCTGCTCTTGATTAGGAAGCTCCTCTTGAAACAAGCTCAGCGCCCCTTTGAATAGATCAAAATTCTTTGTTTTCATTGAAACATCTTGCATAAACCAAGCATCTTCATGAAATTCTGTTAGCATATCTTCAAAAATGAGAGTCTCCTTGATGGATTGAGCTTCAAACATCTCCTCTAGTTGATCAAATATAATCTCTAGTATCCTCTCTCTTTCATGCATAGTCTCGGGAGGTCGGAGCTGATGATGAACCACCTCACTCACCATAACTTGTTTGTCTTGAGAAAATTTTGACCGTGATTCCATTTTTACTTGTTCCATGAGATCTTTCAATGCTTCCTCAAATAACGTGACGGTGATGAAATCTTTAAGTGCCTCTTTGAATTGTTCTTAATAGCTGGGCTCACTTATGATGATATGTAATTCTTCATTCATTATGTCAACTTGATTTTCCTCTCTAAGAATGCCATTTGAGACCTCTTGCAATTCATTCTCAAGAATCTCCTTTTGTAGCATAAATGAGAATTCTTCAAGGAATGAGTCCTTTTCTTCTTTGATTGCTTGTTCAACTCTTGGATCTTCCTTTATCACTGCCTGAGCATTCTCAACTATTTCTTGAAATTTTGCTTCATGGTATTCTTCTTCAGGTGCAAGGCATGATGAGCTATCCATTGTAATACATTGTTCCTTAGGTGTATTTGTATTGTCAACGTACAACTGATCCTTCTCACAATCAGATGCTGGAGCAATGTCTTGTTCATAGGTCTTCCCAAATTCAGCTGCGAGATGTGCGCCCGAAGATCTGTTCACAACACACTCTTCCTTGGATAAAGTTGGCATTCCAAACTGATTTCGGACTTGATTGATGGCCATTTCACATACTGAGCAAGTAAATTCAGAGTGAGGTGAATTGTGAATCCTACAACACAAGGGAATTAATATGTTCTCTAAACGCATTTCACCATTCAAAACAAGCCAACTCTCGATCATCCATAGGAAGCTTAGAAGAGGATCTTTGGTTTCTGGGACACTGAAATTGCTTTCTTCTGCCTCTGGCTTGGGGACATCCCAAAAGAAGATCTTTCCCTGCGTTGCCGATTCTATCCTTGATAAGTATTTCAAGCAATGCATTTCATCATGTTCATCTGTCTCATGGATTCGACATTGTCCTGGCCTTGCAAACTCGAACAATCTGCGTGGATAAAGCTGTGTATTCAATCTCCACCAAAGTTGAGGAAAATCAACTTGTTGCTCATCATGAAACTGTTGTCGCTCCATGGAGAAATCTTTGACTTTTTGATTTTTTGATTTTTTAATTTTTTTTTGGATTTTCTATTTTTCCCTTTTTTTTGGATTTTTTTGGTTTTTTACTTTTATTGGATTTTCTGGAAGAAGAGAGATCTTGAATATCTCAGATTCAACTTGAAAGTTCAACTAGTTCCAGCATGCTTCCTTCTTTTCGCAAGTCCAACTGACGACCCAACGATCACCTCCTTTCTTTGTACCAGCTCTACTAAGCGTTGAAGATGGCTCTCCATGGATCTTCCTTGGATTCAAGAATTCGAATTCGTTCACCTTTCTTCTTCAATTATGTTGAGCGTAAAAGGGAGGGTAGAAGATCTGGATAACTCCTCTAAATATGACTTGATCTGGATTTTAGTTACTCAAGTGTTCATCGCGATCGCCCTCCTTCTAGCGCCAATTCAGTTGATGTATTTTTTATGCACATGCAAACACATAATAAAATACCAAGGTATCTTATCATCTCTTGAACAAATTTTCCCCGACTGCTGAAGATCTCGCCGAAGGATCAATCAGAGTAACTCCAAGGTTCTGATGTGTAGGGTCTCTACATGTGGATAAGCTCTTGCGGTATGATGTGATTTTGTTGGAATTACAAGGGGACTTACATTCGATGACCTGAGCGTCTGATTCACTTTGGATATCACTGGAATGTGGAACTTTACTAGTCCTTGATTTTAAAAAAGGAAAAAAGGATAAGGGTTGCAGAGGAATCTAATTCTAACACTAAGAATGTAGGAGTAATGGATGACCTTTGATGAAACTCTAACTAAATCTTGCTTTGACATGCTATGATCATCTCCACAAGGTTAGTGCGATCTTCTAAGGATAGTTTTATGATGTTCAGTTCACCGCTACAAGCATAGACACCATCAGGCTGATGCATATCAATGGAGTGATAATTGAAGTTAAGCTTAAGTTGAATGATTGCAGTTGACTACGCAAGGAAAGTTTGCAATCAACAAAGTGCTAGTAGTATGGATATACAAATTTCACCATTGATCATACAAATTTCTTCCATTCATCTAATAGCATGAAATTAAATTTGAGAAGTATAGAGACCATGCAAATTGTAGAATCGACACATAGAATTCACCATTCCTTCAATGAAGTTTACGTCTTTTGCAACAATGTCTTGGCAACAATCTTTGCCTTCTCTTTCTACTCTACTCTAAAATACTATCTACTATTGAGCTACTAATTATTGACTATCTCTCTAACTATTTCCTATTCTCTGACTATTCCCTATTAACCTTTACAAATGAGGAGCCAGGGCTTTATATAGAGAGCCCTTTACAGATTGACGACTTAGATTGACTTAGAATCAATGGCTAGGATTACAAGATAGAAAACTCTAATTAAGGTTTGTTACAACAAACTACTTTAGCCAATGAGAAAATTACATCCCATGTGTGAGGACTAATAGGAAGTGGGGGTAGGTACACCGAAGTTTGTGCCGCCTTCGAGGATTCAGGTACATTGAATCTGGACATGCTGAGGTGGACCAGTTTGACTGGAGGAGTAGTGACTGGGATGCCACCTTGCCTGACGTCTATCTTGGTTGATCCTCCTCTATCCTTGATGCGAAGAATGTTGTACCTCCTTTACTCCCATTTGCTTGATGAGGCTTCCTAACTGTTAAGTCTTCCTTCTTCGGTAGCATACCTCACTTTGAAGTGCTGGTAAGGTCATTCTTCTTT
Source organism: Cryptomeria japonica (assembly GCF_030272615.1). Taxonomy (NCBI): domain Eukaryota; kingdom Viridiplantae; phylum Streptophyta; class Pinopsida; order Cupressales; family Cupressaceae; genus Cryptomeria; species Cryptomeria japonica. The sequence continues at coordinate 571,835,444 of NC_081410.1, forward strand.
GTCATCATGTGGTTTCTTCATGTGGTAGAATGAGGTTTTGAAGCTAGTTTGCAACTCCTTGAACACTTGAAGTCTTCCAAAGCTTCAAAAAACACCTCGAGTCCACCTTTATGCCTTTGGACTGTCCTTGATGATGATGGACTAGAACAGGTCGTCCTTGTCCTAATCTTCTTCCATCTACAAAACAAACCAAAAGGTGATTAAGGACACATAATAAATTCATTCAACATAGAATTTTCTACCTTAAAACATCAACAAGAAGACATCAAAATGAAGCTTGCTCACCTTCCCAGGAACAGGCCCTATAAAAATTTCTCTCTAGACCCTTTGGAAGGGTCAGAAGCGAAATTTGCATTTTAGCTCAAATTTCATCATCTCCTTGCCTTGAACTTCTCTTGACCTTTGAATTGCTTTCTTCTGAAGACATCATTTATTTGACCCCAAAAAAGACCAAAAAGAGGATTTCGCTTTGGACCTAGGCCAGGGACAGGACGTATTTAGAATTTCGCTCTAGACCCTTTTGGAAGGGCCAGGAGCGAAATTTGCATTCTAGGACAAAATCTTCACAACTTATGACCATGACTTGCTCAAATGCATGCCTAAGGATGCCCCTTAATCTCAATCAACACTAGGTTTGATGTAAAATTGGAGCAAAATGGAGTTTTTAAGGATTTCGCTCTGGACCCTTTGGAAGGGTCAGCAGCGAAATTCATGATTTAGGACAAAATCTATCATTTCTCTACTCCAAAATGCCGTCCAAGGCAAGCATACATTAGTATTCTCTCCACCAAGGCCTGGGAATCCATTTCTTAATCTCAATCATGGGCGAATGAGGTGATTTTGGGAATTTCGCTCTGGACCCTTTGGAAGGGTCAGGAGCGAAATTCACTCTTTAGCTCAAAATGCTTACTTTTTGAACTCATAACCCATTCAAATACATGCCTATGGCCATCTTTAAGTCCAATTCACCTTCATCAACGTTTGGTCTAACACAAATTTGAAAGAAAAAGGATATTTTGAGAATTTCACTTTGGACCCTTTGGAAGGGTCAGTTCGCTCTGGACCCTTTGGAAGGGTCAGGAGCGAAATTCTTGTTCTAGCTCAAAATTTTGATCATTGGTGGCCACAACTCATTCAAAGCCATGCCTATGGGTCTCTCCAAGATCAATCCACCCTGATCCACACTTGGTTAGACACAAAAATGGAAGGAAAAGAGGGATTTTAGGAATTTCGCCCTGGACCCTTTGGAAGGGTTAGGAGCAAAATTCATGTTTTAGGCTTGACTCTTCATTCTTTCAACTCCAATCCACCTAAAAAAGGAAAGGACACATCAATCTACTCCCATCCACACCATAAAACCAAGAATTTGACTTTCTTCCAAGGAAAAATGGGTGTTCTCAAGAATTTCGCTCTGGACCCTTTGGAAGGGTCGGGAGCAAAATTCTAGTTTTGCTCAATTCCTTCACATTTGGTGATCACAAGCAACTTAAACCCATGCTTAAGGACATCTTCAATCTTAATTCAACCTGACCCACACTTGGCTTGACACAAAATTGAGAGAAAAAGGGAGGTTTTAGGAATTTCGCTTTGGACCCTTTGGAAGGGCTAGGAGCGAAATTCACATTCTTGGTTGATTTCACACCTCTTTCATCCAATCCATCTTAAAACTTGATCAAAATCGCCCTCCTCTTGCCACATTCAAGTGAATTTGCCACCTACTTAGTTCAAAACAAGGTCTTTCCAATGTCCTAGGCAAGATAGAGGGTCAAATGAGGATTTCACTCTGGACCCTTTGGAAGGGTCAGGAGCGAAATTCTCATTTTGAGCTAATTTATCACTTATTTTCTCCTTTTCATGCCTTGGACATACTTTGTTAGGCTTCCTTCCATCATGATAATGTAATTTGCTCTTCAAGTTGACATCTAGCCCAAGATTTTGTGAAAAATAAGGTTTTACATGAATTTCGCTCTGGACCCTTTGGAAGGGTTAGGAGCGAAATTCACCTTAGGCTATAATCCTGACTTCATCTTTCACATTTCTTCATTCCAAATAAGTGTTTTGCCTTCACTCAAGCCTGGGAATGAGCAAGTTCGTGGCTTTGGGCAATGTAGAGTGTCTTATAGAGGAATTCGCTCTGGACCCTTTGGAAGGGTCAAGAGCGAACTTCCTATTCTAGGCTTGATTCTCTTTGGAGTTGACTTGACTTCGCCTTAGACTGGCATCTTGATCCATTTATTTTCCTATTTTTGCAAATTCTCTCAACCACTCACTGACTTAGGTCAAATTTTAGGTCCCTTATGAAATTTCGCTCTGGACCCTTTGGAAGGGTTAGGAGCGAAATTCATGATTTGCTCAAATTCCTTGACCTTTTCATCAAATCATCATGTCTAGATTTGTCCAAGGCATCTCCAAAGTACAGATAGGTCAACTACTTATCAATCAACACTCAAGACTTCATCACTCACCAATTTGACCTAACTCAGACCTTCAAAGATGATATTCACTCACCCAGCTTCATTGGCCTCCTCAAACTCAAACAAGACACATTTAGCAACAAGAGCAAAACTTCGCCCTATGGAAGACTTTCAAAGATGACCCTAACCCTGAGCATCCACTGACTCATCCTAGCTAAAACAGAGCCTGCTATCTTAGTGATCCCTTTGGCAACACTCAACATGCAAAGGCTAATAGACAAAACCCTAGAAGACCCAGAAAGCAAAAAAAGGAGGGGTCCCCATTTGCAATGGGGCGATGTGTGAATACTTCACAATACTACCCCAAGAGGGTTTTCCACTCATGAAAATCTGTGTTACATGTTATTCATTGTCTCATTAGATCGCTTTGATATTCTTTGTCAATCTGCCCTATTATTGATATCTTGTTCAAAAAGTTTGTCATATTGACTGTTTCATTCAAGGATTAAAGTAGTTCAGATAAGTATTGTTCCATTCTGTTTTCTTTTCAAAAGTCCGAGTTTCAAAAGTATAAAAGAACTTTTCAATTATGTTCATGTTGAATGGTTAAAGGTATATGCTTTTATAAAATCAAATCTGGTGTGTAAATTGTTTATATGCTGAGTCAAAATATCTGATGACTCTGATTCACCCCCTCCTCTCAGAGTCAGTTCACTTCCAACAGTTACATCATCTCATTTGTTTTTCAACAAAACTTAAGACTATCAAAATGGTAGGCATGCTCACCAACTGGATTGTTGAGGAAAAAAATAACTATCCAACTGCCTTTCTCACCAACTGCCAAAGCCCAAAATAAATCATTCACACTCATGCCCTTCTTATCCTTGAACACACAAGGTGTCCAACAATTTTTCAGTTGCAAGGCTATATATCCTTTGATAGGAAGCTTAGCTTCCTTGTAAACATCCTACATTTCTATAAGATAGCGCTTCACTGTCTATGTTGATGAAAGGATATCTACTGACTGTGACATTTGTTGCTCTCTGCAGATCAAAGTTACCCTCACCATTGTGCATCTTCTTCAATGAAACGGTGTAACCAGTGAGGAAAACGGGGCCTATGTTCAACAAGCAATGGTGGATAGGAGGATGAAACAAGGGGAGAGACAAAAAAAAACAATAAGTTTCAACATGTGTAAGAGTTCAAGATGATTAGAGTGTAATACATTAATTTATATACGATAACATCTATTTGAAACATGGTCAATTTGGTATAAAACAAATGATGTATTGAGTGTAATTATGTAATGTCGTCGTCCTTCTGATCTAAGGCTTACGGTTAGCTCACCAATTAAATGAAATCACAGAGAATTTCTTTTTACTTTTTTTTTTCAAACACGTAAACTGCTGTTTGCAATAGGTATGTAGCTAAAATATTACCATTAACTGATAACCTCATCTTTCCACAACAAATCTGAGGGATTGTAACCGAGTCATTAAATACATCATAAACAAATGTAGATCTAATTGCAAGGCATCAAACAGTCCTTAATTGCTTACATAATGTTCACCAAACAGCTCATTGATGACCATCAACCATTCGAGAGAGGTGTAGATGTTTGCTGTTTGGAAGGTATGTCAATAGATGCCATCTGAGTATTAGAATGATGACCTGGAACAGTTCAGGCCAGCGCCCCTGTTTAGACCTGGCAACCAGCTCAGGTGAAGGACAACGAGGCGCGTAATATCACTGAATTCCGCTGGCTCCCACTGGGAACTGGGGTCTACTCTCTGCAAAGTTCAAACCACAGATATGCAGCAATCCTTGGCGAACAGCCTTCCAATCCTTTGTTTCCAAGCCGAAATAATAATCAGTCCCAAGTCTGCAGCTCCAGAAAATGGCGATCAGACCTTCAGTTTGCAAGCACTTAGAATCACCTTTGAAGTTTAATATATTACTTCTCCTTTGGTGCTTGGAAGGAAACCCTAGTAATGGCAACCGGGGCAAATCTGATGCAGGAGCATCACCAATAATGGATTCTATTTTTGGAATTGACAGCTTGTGGGATGTCAGCTGGGCATTAGATGGGGCAGTGTCTATTTTTTAAACTTTATTTTAGCACTGTTGGCTGGTGCAGGGACAGGAACAGATATTTAATTTGTTTTCAGAGATGTTTTAACTTATTTTTGGTACAAAGAAAGAGGGCAGCAGATATAAAAAGAGGATGTTATAAAATTTTCTGATATGAAGATTAGACTTTAGAATCATAGTTTTGGTGTCTGAAAAGAGTCTTTGGCATTGCAATAAGATAAAGATTTGTATTAGGTCTGGTTGTCAGTTTGTTGGGAAATATTAGAATTGTTAGTAAATCTTTATAGCAGGTTTTGTCTTGTTTTGAGTGAATGAATTTTCAGGTCATTTATCTGATCATTCGAGGAGATATGGAGTGATGTGTGTCTTATTAGTTCAATAAAATGTCATCAAAATTTTAAGGTGTAAATACGTTTTTGTTTAAATTCTGTGTTTGCCTACAAGGATTGGCTGCCTTTCATTGGGTATCTGGTCCTTGCCTCAATCAAAATCAGACTTTATTAAGCTACAAAATTAAAATTGCAGGCAAAAAAATGCAATAAGGCACTAAGAATTGACAAGCTAAGGCCAAGGATTTCGTCCTGACCTTGATGTCTGCTAGGGTTTGCATCCCAGCAGCTTGATCTTGGAAAAAAATTCCAAAACTTATTAATCCAGTATATGGCACCCAACTCACAAAATTACATTTATACCTGGAAAATGGACGCTAGGGTCCTAAATTTTGGCCCTAAACTTAAATTAGCTTTATTTTATTATATACTTATTATTATTTTTTATTATTTTTAATTTTGTGATGGGTGTTAAAAAACACCTTTTTAATAATGGCTCACCGACAAGCTAGGAGAGAAGCATGACAAATTAATAGGCATTTCTTGTTTGAGTAATGGGATTTTAAATTAATAACAGTTGGTCAGTTTTTCAAACTAAATACAATCAAACACATTTGAAATTTTGGATAGATGAAATAGAGGCATCTCTTTATAGTCATGATTAAAGATTACATGTTTGTATAGGAGACAAGTTAAGCTATATACAGAATAAATTTCAGGTGATGACATGATGTCATGTAGATGCTACATCATCCCAAAGTTTAGGTGCCCAGCAGTAGTCTCATCCCCTAGTTATTTTATGATCTGTAGCTGCTCCTTTCTATTGTGGGATGGGCTTTCATAACCTTGATTCTCATAGCTTCTTAGGGTACTCTTCAATCTCATATGCTCTTGTTTTTCACTATTTAGTTGACCCTAACTACATATTTTATTATACCACTTTTCAACCATGGCGTGATCATATAATTCCAATACATTATTTTTCGATTCAAATGGCCCTAAATACATGGCTTATTGTATCAGATGATAGAAATAATCCAGAGAAAAAACCCATAGAAATAACAGCAGTAAGAGTAAAGAATGACCAAGAGATGCCTTCCTCCAAGCACTCCATTTTCTTAAGGCATTCCTCTCCATTCCAATTCCTCCACCTCTGCCTTTCTCCGGAGTTACTGCAGGCTTCCTGAACAACAATTCAACAAGATGACTCCCCCATGGCGTTATAAAACAGGGCTTCAATAAATACCACATATTTATATCATGGGAATGACAAATTATATGATTTAATCAAAGTCAACATGGTCTTTTACTTGAGAGACTAGAAACAGCACATTTTCAGAATTTGAAACGAATAAGTTGAAATCCTTCTACACTGCAACTCTGACACCATGATAGTGTAAATTTGTGTTTTGTATAGCTTCGCTTAACATTACCAATAATCTCTGCAAGAACATTGTCCATTTTTGAAATGATGGAATCGGTTTATGTCTCTCACAACAATTTCTCTTAAAACAATCCTGGAAAGAAGCTTAGTTACAGTGTGGCAGTGAACACATACTCGAAGGTTCTTGACTACACGAATAATTGTTCCAGGGGATGTGTTCAACAGGCCGAATGCGATTGCCAACATCTCACTATGGTGGCCAATGAATATTTCCTTCTCCTCCTTCTCCACATCATTCAATACAAGTCTTGAATCTAAAATATACCCTGCTGCCTTCATCTCCCAAGACAATTTCTCCAGCTTTGCATATATCTCCTGTGTTTGCGGGTGTGATCTGTCTCCTACACAAAAAGTGTGTACGATATTATTGACTTCAATCCAACTACATCCAGGTGTCTTTTTTATTCCTCTATCTTTGAACAATTTCCATACCCTTTGAACATCACCCCACCTGCCCACCTCTGCATAAATGTTTGACAGAAGAGCATAAGGTGCAGCATTTTTTAAATCCAACTCAAAAATAAGTGTTGCAACAAATTCTCCTAACTCTAAAATCTTATGTGATCTACAGGCACCAAGCAAAGACATCCACACAATTGCCCCCGGTTTTATTGGCATTTTGATGATAAAGTTTAGGGTTTCCTCAAGATAGCCAGCACGGCCAAGAAGGTCAACAATGCATATATAATGATCCATTGTAGGCAAAATGCAATAAGAGTCACTCATTTGACTGAAGTATTTACAGCCCTCATCTACTAGACCTGCATGGCTGCATGCGAATAAAAGACAAACAAGGCTTATATGGCTGGGGTTAGTTCCAGAGATCTTCATTAATTCAAAAAGTTTGAGAGCACCCCTGCCATATCCATGCATTGCATACCCTGCAATCATTACAGTCCATGAGATCACATTTGGATAATGTATTTTGTCAAATAGTTTGCGTGCCTTGTGTATGCTTCCACATTTTGCATACATGTTTATCAGGGCAGTCACAAGCACATCATCTGACAAAAAGCTGCTTTCGACTATTCTTTGATGAATCTCCAAGCCCTGTCCTAATGCTCCCACTTTGGCACACACCGGGAGGATGCTGGCAAAGATGAATAGATCGGGTTGGACACCTGTTCGTTGAATTTCTTTAAATATCTCTAGGGCTTTTTCATGAAGTCCATTTTGTGCATATCCAGCAATGAGTGCATTCCACGAAACCACATTTTGTTGAGGCATTTCTTTGAAGAGTCTCAAAGCTTCGTCAAGAAAACCACTTTGTACATATCCTGTAATCATAGCATTCCACGAGACTGCATCACGTTGAGGCATTTTGTCAAACAGTCTGCATGCCTTCTGTATGCTTCCACATTTTGCATACATGTGTATAAGGGCATTCACAACCACAGTGCCCGAGAAGAATCTGCTTTCAATTATTTTTTGGTGGATTTCTGTTCCCTGTTTCAAAGCTCCCATTTTGGCACATACTGGGAGGATGCTGGCAAAGGTGAACTGATTTGGTTGGACACCTGTTTGTTGCATTTGATTAAAAATTTCCAGTGCATTTGGAACAAGTCCATTTTGTGCATATCCAGCAATGATTACATTAGATGAGACAACATTCTGTTTAGGATTTTTTTTGAAAAGACTTAGAGCCTCCTCAAGAATACCATTCTGTATGTATCCTGCAATCATTGCGTTCCATGAGATTGCATCTCGTTGAGGCATTTTATCAAACAAATGGCGTGCCTTTTGTATACTTCCAAATTTCACAAACATGTCAATCAGGGCCGTCACAAGTTTGACGTCTGACAAAAATCCACATTCGATTACTCTTTGATGGATTTCGATACCATGTTCCAATGCTCCAAATTTGGTGCATCCAGGGAGGATGCCAGCAAAGGTAGCCGCGTTTGGCTTTACACCTTGCAGTTGCATTTGCTTTAAAATCTCTAAAGCCTTTTCAACAAGTCCATTTTGTGCATATCCAGCAATGAGTGCATTCCATGATACCACATCTCGTTGAGGCATTTCATTGAAAAGCTTTAAAGCCTCATCAAGAACACCATTTTGGGCATATCCTACAATCATAGCATTGCATGAGACCACATTACCTTGAGGCATTTCTTTGAATAGCTTTACAGCCTCCTCAAGAACACCATTTTCTGCATATGCAGCTATCAGTGCAGTCCATGAGAATGCATCTCGTTGAGACATTTTGTCAAACACCTCGCGCGCTTTCCGTACGCTTCCACATTTCACATACATATCAATCAGAGTATTGGCAACTACACCATCTGACATTAAGCCTCTTTCAATTACTCTCTGATGAATTTCTGTACCCAGTTCCAAAGCTCCCATTTTTGCACACGAAGGTAAGATGCTGGCAAAGGTGAATTGATCAGGTTGGACACTCGTTCTTTGCATTTGGCAAAACTGTCTCAATGCCACTTGAGGAAATCCATTTCTTCGATGAGCTGAAATTATGTTATTCCATGAGAAAACATCTGGTTCTTTCATGTCGCCAAAAACTTTGCAACCATTCACATAACTTCCGCACTTGTCATACATATTGATTAGTTGATTCTGAAAGATGGTCTGTGTAGCAAACATAAATCCCCTGTCAGTGATGTAAGAGTGGATTAGCTTACCCTCTGAAAGGTTTTTCTTGGCAGTGCAGGTCTGCAGCAGTTGAATATATGTTTGAGAATCACGAGGAGGGTTGTGTGTAGTAAGCATAATGCTTATAGCCTCCTTCAACCGAAACTCTCTACAGAGTGCTCTGACATGGGAAGTGGATGAGATGGTACGATTGAAGCCGGGACAATATGCGGTGAAATTATTCATACCAACCCAGTAAAACACCATTATGGTTCTGGTTCTGAAACATGGTATTATAGCCATTTATACAGTCCAGACCTTCCTACTGGCTCCCTTTCCACCCACCAGCCTAACTTATATGCATCAAGTTACATTCTCTTGAAAGAGAATCTCAGATGCTCCATTGAAGGACGACCTGGCACTAACCAATGTTATTTCCTCCATCCTTAGATACCCACGTCACAGGGTTCTGTGGTTATCTGGTATCGATAGAGTTGAATCTGGGAGCAGTTATGCTTCCGTAAAAAGGTGGAAGTTCGCCATGAAAATGCATTCCGAGGTTAGGCTGCAATTCCTCTGCAGTAAAGATTGAATTCGATGCTCCTTTAACATTCTTTTTCACCGGTTCAACAGTTGTTATAGCATCGTTTGTGCGAGCCATGACATATATTCTATGCTAACACCATTGTAGGCCCATTGCTTATTTGTGTAAAGCCAAATTCTTAGACTTCTAGCTTTAGGTTTCTTCTCTCATAAAAATATTTTATTTTGTACTCACTCCCTTTTTTTTTTTTGAGTGTCCCATTTATTTAAGGGGTTAATAAATTATAAAGTAAATTTGATTTTAATGATTAATAAAAATAAAAATAATATACATGTATTTTATGGTAAGATTGTTGTAAGGTGATTGTTCATTTGTATGTGAGAGAAATCTTTTTTGGTTAATTGATTACTGTTATATAATGTGTGTGTCTATCTATTAATTATTTATTTTGTCAATGGTAAGATCATTGCAGGGAAATTGCTCATTTTGTGTAAGAGCAAACTCTTTTGGTTGGTTGGTAACATAAAGTTGATTGCTTTAGGTTTTTATTTTTATATAGTATTTTATTTTGCAGCGAACGTCTTTCATTTTGAGTCATTCGATTTAATGGGTTAGTTTTTTTAATCAAGAATAATAAAATATAATATAAATTTAATTTTAATAATTAATATAAATAAAAGATAATATTTATATCAAATTAAAAATGATGTGAAAAAGGTTAGAGTAATTAGGACAGTTATCTTATTATTTATTAATTAGGTCCTTTAATTACTTTTTCACTTAAGCTAAACTTAGGTGCCTTTTAGCTTTTATTTAATTAGACTAATATTAGCTTCACTTTAATTCATGTTGTAGTTGAACTTAATTTAATTCTTCATGTTATTTCTTTAGTTCTCCTAATTTTAGGATTAGGACATCTCTTGCTCTCTATAAAAGGATGAACTCACAATAATGGTTCCCACTTTTTGGCCAACTTCGACACTTAGATGAACACTTTGAAAAAAACCTTCACTTTCCAACACCTATAAATTTTAAACCATTATGAATTTGAAGATGATATAAACTAGTGATTTGTAACATCTTGTCTGTAGATTCTAAATATATTTTTTTCATTTTTTTTTGAAGAAAATTGTATTGATCTTTCCATCTCCCTTGAAAAGTAGTTTTTAACAACAAACAACATTTTTTAAGAGTGACGTGCATCCGAAATGCATATCTTTTTTTCTATAAATGAAAAAAACTCAATTCTCTCGAATTTTGGTGTGTAACATCAATACCCAGTGCACGGAGTTGGTTTGATAGTGGTATATTGAATATTTTTCATTTTATTAAGTTTTGAAGTTCGACTAATTATAATTTAGACATAGGTGTATGCTTGACCACATAACTTGTTCTATATATATCAAAATTAACTTTTTTTTGTTAGAAAGAAGATATCAATACCTAGTGTATAGATATTTTTCAGAATTCTTTTGAATTAGTTCACTATTTTTCCCAATGTGTTGAACAGAGAAGTTCATGTTTAGTGAAAAACCTATATTTGGTAAAATTTAAAAAAACAAAATCATAATAAACTCACAATGTAATAAAATTATAGTCATTGGAAAGCTTGCTTCGAGGACTACCATCCTACATTTTGGGTTTTCAAGATTCTCTCATTTGAGCCTTGAACCAGAGGTTTGAAGGCTAAAATTTCTCCAAATTCTGAAGAGATTGGGGGAGAGATGCTTAGTAAGGGGGTTTGCTCGAACACCCCTTCAAGCGAAGTGGGTCCAAACGAACCTTGCATAGTTCATTCGAACCCGTGTTCAAGCGAACATGGATGGCACAAACAATTATATAACGGACTTGTTCGTTCGAAGTTGCCCTTTTCTAATTGCTGACGTTCGAACGAACTCTGATCGACATATTTTTTTTTTATAATTAACAATCACATATAAATATAGATGTTTTATTTCATTGTTTCAAACACAAATTATCAAAGTAATTCACATTTTTTAGTAAAATAAGACATTTGAAGGTCATTTTAAGGGTGACAATTTTTAAGATGTTTGAAGACATTTGAAGGTTTTGAAGGTCATTTTAAGGACATGGGGAACAAGAGGACAAGGCAAAATAAAACTTCAAGGAAGTATTCGGCTAACACGAAACAAAGATATCGAGAGCTAAGAATGCAAAGATATTATGCATGTATGTATCTTTACTTAATTTCTATTTAATTATACTTGTATTACGTACTTGAAATTGTGCTAATTGATTAGTTAAATATTTTTTATGTAATAATTTTATCTTAATTATTTATAAATTATGTTATTTTGATTAAATATTTTTAAGTGTGTTTGTGCTTTTTAAAGTTATGAGACAATTTGAATAAATGCATTAAAATAATCAAATTTGAAATTGCTTAAATATTTTTATAACTCCTCTTTCACTATACATAGTCCTTTTTGAATCTCTCTCTCTCTCTCTCTCTCTCTCTCTCTCTCTCTCTCTCTCTCTCTCTCTCTCTCTCTCTCTTTACAACCTCTCTTTTTCTAAGATGTCTTTAAATTAGGACCCCTATATGTAAAAACATTAAAAAACATAATTGGAAATGGTTGGATTAAAAATAACCTTGTTTTAATTTAGTCTATGTTCCCCTCCCTCTTAAAACTTTTTGCCTAGATCTTATTTTAGGACTCTCTCTCTATCTCTTCCTCCTTAAGTCTATTTAGAACCTCTCTCTCTCTCTCTCTCTCTCTCTCTCTCTCTCTCTCTCTCTCTCTCTCTCTCTCTCTCTCTCTCTCTCTCTCTCTCTCTCTCTCTCTCTCTCTCTCTCCCCTTAAGTCTATTTAGAACTTTTCTTTTTAGGATCTCTTATTAGGACCTCTCTCCAGATTAACAAATTATATATTTGAAATTTTGTTGCATTAAAATTAATCTAGTTTTAATTTAATTTACTTTTAGGATCCCTCTCTCACCCCTTAAGTCTTTTTAGGACTCTCTCTCTTTCTCCCTCTCTCCCCCCTTAAAAGTCTTGAAGACCCCCCCCCTCTCTCTCTAGATCCTTAAGTCTTTTTTTTAATCTCTCTTTTAAGATCTCTATACTAGGACCTCTATCTAAATTAAAAAATTATACTTGGAATTGGTGTATTAAAAATATTCTTGTTTTAATTTAACTTCTCTTTCACTATTTCTCTTTCTCCCTCCCCTTAAGTCTTTTTACAACCTCTTTAGCTCTCTCTCTTATTTCTTTTTAGTGCCCCCCACCCTCTCTCTCCCCCCACCCTCTCTCTCTCTCCCCTTAAGTTCATTTAGGACCTCTCTAGTTTTTTATTTCACTTATATCTTTAGGATCCCTCTCTCTCCCCTTAAGCCTTATTAGGACCTCTCTCTAGATTAGAAAATTATAGATTTGAAATTTTGTTGCATTAAAATTAATCTAGTTTTAATTTAATCTATTTTTAGGACCCCTCTCTCACCCATTAAGTCTTCTTAGGACTCTCTATTTTTCTCCCTCTCTCCCCCTTTAAAAGTATTGAAGACCCCCCCTCCCCCTTATCTCTCTCTCTAGATCCTCAATTCTTTTTTTTATCTCTCTTTTTTAAGATCTCTTTACTAGGACCTCTATCTAGATTAGCAAATTATATATGAAATTGGTATATTAAAAAATTCTTGTTGAATTTAACTTCTCTTTCACTCTCTATCTTTCTCCCTCCCCTTAAGTATTTTTAGAACCTGTTTAGCTCTCTCTCTTATTTCTTTTTAGTGTTGTTAGGGGTCACACATGGTGTTAGGACACCATATGACGCCTTAGGATACCATATGAACCATTAGGACATCATAACATCCTAATGGTTCATATGTTGTCCTAAGGGGTCATGTGGTGTCATTAGGGGTCATATGAGGTCATAAGGGGTCACACATGGTGTTAGGACACCATATAAACCATTAGGAAATCATATGCTCCTAATGGTTCATATGTTGTCCTAAGAGGTCATGTGGTATTGTTAGGGGTCATATGAGGTCCTAAAGGGTCACACATGGTGTTAGAACACCATATGACCCCTTAGGACAACGCCATATAAACCATTAGGAAATCATATGCTCCTAATGGTTCATATGTTGTCCTAAGAGGTCATGTGGTATTGTTAGGGGTCATATGAGGTCCTAAGGGGTCACACATGGTGTTAGAACACCATATGACCCCCTAGGACAACATATGAACCATTAGGACATCATACACTCCTAATGGTTCATATGTTGTCCTAAGGGGTCATGTGGTATCGTTAGGGGTTGTATGAGGTCCTAAGGGGCCACACATGATGTTAGAACACCAAATGACCCCTTAGGATACTGTATGAACCATTAGGACATCATATTGTCCTAATGGTTCCTATCTTGTCCTAAGGGGGCATGTGGGGTCGTTAAGGGTCATATGAGGTCCTAAGGGATCACCCATGGTGTTAGAACACCAAATGACCCCTTAGGACACCGTATGAACCATTAGGACATCATATCATCCTAATGGTTTGTATGTTGTCCTAAGTGGTTATGTGGTGTCGTTAGGGGTCATATGAGGTCATAAGGGGTCACACATGGTGTTAGAGTTCACCACATGACCCCTTAGGACACCATATGAACCATTAGGACATCATATCATCTTAATGGTTCATATGTTTCTCTAAGGGGTCATGCAGTGTTATTAGGGTTCATATGAGGTCATAAGGGGTCACACATGGTGTTAGGACACCATATGACCCCTTAGGACACTGTATGAACCATTAGGACATCATATTATCCTAATGGTTCATATGTTGTCCTAAGGGGTCATGTGGTGTTGTTAGGGGTCATATGGGGTCCTAAGGGGTCACACATGGTGTTAGAACACCACATGAACCCTTAGGACACCATATGACCATTAGGAAATCATATGGTCCTAATGGTTCATATGGTGTCCTAAGGGGTCACACATGGTGTTAGAACACCACATGAACCCTTAGGACACCATATGACCATTAGGACATCATATGGTCCTAATGGTTCATATGGTGTCCTAAGGGGTCATGTGGTGTTGTTAGGGGTCATATGAGGTCCTAAGGGATCACACATGGTGTTAGAACACCATATGACCCCTTAGGACACTGTATGAACCATTAGGATATCATATCATCCTAATGGTTCATATGTTGTCCTAAGGGGTCATGTGGTGTAATTAGGGGTCATATGAGGTCCTAAGGGGTCACACACAGTGTTAGAACACCAAATGACCCCTTACAACATCACATGAAACATTAGGACATCATATCATCCTAATGGTTCATATGTTGTCCTAAGGGGTCATATGGGGTCATATGGGGTCACACATGGTGTTAGAGCACCACATGACTCCTTAGGACATCATATGAACCATTAGGACATCATATGGTCCTAATGGTTCATATGTTGTCCTACAGGATCATGTGGTGTCATTAGGGGTCATATGGGGTCCCAAGGGGTCACACATGGTGTTAGAACACCATATGACCCCTTACGAAAACATATGGTCCTAATGGTTCATATGTTGTCCTAAGGGGTCATTTGGTGTCATTAGGGGTCATATGGGGTCCTAAGGGGTCACACATGGTGTTAGAACACCATTTGACCTCTTAGGACACCATATGAACCATTAGGACATCATATCATTCTAATTGTTCATATGTTGTCCTAAAGGGTCATTTGGTGTCGTTAGGGGTCATATGGGGTCCTAAGGGGTCACACATTGTGTTAGATCACCATATGAGCCCTTACAACACCATATGTCCTATGACGTCCTAAGGGGTCATATGGTGTTCTAAGGGTTCATGTTGTGTACTAGGATGTTAAAAGCCCTGGTCATATAGGTTTTAATTTAAATTGAGTTTAAGTTGACTTAAGTGGACATGGTTTAAAATTTTATTTTGTTTTGAAATGTAAGCTAAGTTTTCCTAAAAAAATTCTATTGTTTTGTATTAATGTAAGCTAAGTTTTCCTAAAAAAATTCTATTGTTTTCTTAAAAAAAAAATTGTTATCTAAGATTTCCTAAAAAATGTTAACGTTTTTTGAAAATGTTCAAAATAAATATTAAATATATAAATTATTTATTTGAAAAAAAAAAAAAAAAAAGAAAACTTTTTTTATTTGTTATTTTTAAAAATAAATTAAATAGTAAATAAAAAAATACAAAAAATAACATAATTAAACAAGAAAAAGGGTAATTTTGTGCACCTGAAACAATGTAGGTTGAATGGTGAGTGATTTGAAGTGCTGATGGGAGCCGCTGATGAAAAGTAGATAGGGGGTTCTCTCTAACCACCCTAGTGGAGCTCAGACTGACAGTTGAGAATGACATCTCAACTGTCATTTTGGGTTTATATAGAGTATGTTGGGAAAAACAGTTCATCTAGGGTTCGCTCGAAGGGGTGCTTCGAGCGAACCCATTAAAATATAATATTTTATTAGGTTCGCTCAAACCCTATTTTGAAATCGGGTTTGAGCGAACCCCGACCCATGGGTGGGTTCAAGCAAACTCACATGGGTAGTTCGATCGAACACCCTCAGTTCATTCGAACCACCCTAAATTTTTTTACCACCCCTACAATTTTCCTTCACGGGTAAAGGTGGGAAGCACTATTGTGAACTCACCCAAAAGCAAGTCATTCATTCAATTTAACCATCTAATTTTATTAAAAGTTAATCAAATTATTAGATTCCTATTTGGATCAATTCTCTCTCAAGGTTACATAGCCTCAATCATAGTTTCTTCTCTTTTGTGTGACAAGTATTTTGCTTGCAGATGATTCTTGGCTCCTATGGTTGTACCATCAACTTCTACATGATATTAGAGCACAATCTTTTCTCCTACATGGTATCATAGTAGTTTTGTTAAGTTCCTATCCATATTCTTGAGAGATCCAAGCTTGAGTGATTTTTTTGCATAGTAGATTTGTTAAGTGCCTATCCATATTCTTGAGGGATCCATGCTTGAGTGATTTTTCTGTGCACATTAGGTTCAAACGGAGGCTGCTTCCCCTTTTTAGGAAATTTTCCATTTTCAATTTTTTTTTTTTCATAAACTTTCTATTTCCAAAAAGTTTTTTATTTTTTTGGAAAATTTCTATTTTTTGAAACTTTTTTATTTTTGGAAACTTTCTAATTTTTTTTGAAAAATTTCTATTTTTGGAAAGTTTCCATTTCTCGAAACCCTTCAAGCCTTCCAAGCCCAAATTGACATACAGTTGGTTTTTTGGCCATAACTTGGTCATATGGAGTCAAAATTGTAAAAATGAGATATCATCAGAAAGCTAGTTTTAGGGCCAATTTCAATTTGCAGATGGTTTTGTTAGATTCTACACCAATTCTTCATACTAGGCCTCCAAAGTCATCCTTCAATTTTGTACTTCCAAGGCTATATCTTGCTCATTCAGACTTCATTTTTTGAAAACCTAACATCATCAGAAAGCACTCTGAGTTCTCTATCTATATTTCAGGTCTACTTTTCTAGATTTTGGCATAGGTATATATTTTATTTAGATTTTTTTGTTTTCATTATTTGGTTAATTACTTGTATGTTTTAGCACTTAAGATAGATTTGTTTTTTATAGATGGTTGTATTTGATGTGCTTTACATATTCTGATTCTTGGGGTCTAATTATTTCATTTGAGGAGGTATCATGGGTATTTTTGTTCATCCTTCCATTGTTTATCTAGAGCAAAGGGCAATTATGAGTCTCAATGACAAGGCAGCCAGACACATCTCAAATGGCTAGATATGTTGCCTTATTTGTATGAACTCACACCTAAACCAATCACATTAGGAGGTAGATCAACTTGGGGTAATATCATAGACCATGTCATAAGTGTGAATTGTTCTAGCGTTGATTGTGACATTATGTGTGCTATATCTAACCTTGAGTGTCCTCACACACTTTGGACTCAACTTTAGGAGATGTATGGAGAACCTTATATATCTCCATTCTTATAGGATCATGCAACTTATTGTCTTCTTCCCCTTGCAAATGCATATTTTATACCCTTTGATGATGATACTTTAGAGTAGCTTGAGTGTATTAGAGGTCTTTCATGCTATGATGGATCAAAGGCCTATCTTCATATTCCTATTCCTCATATTGAGATCCCTTCTCAATCATCTTCATCTTTTGTTGTTCTTGATTACATTGGTATTGGCTCATACATAACCCCCATTGTTTCATTTCAACAGAACATTACTCTTATAGACACAACTACTTGGGATTCGTATCTTACAATCATATCATTCTTGTTTGTGAAGTCTAATACTATAGATCTAGAGGATTATCTTGAGGACATTCATCTCCTCTTTACTAATAGCCACGTTGCTATTGTCAGCTAATCTGTATCACCCATTAAGCTTATTCTTCATTAGTTTTTGTAGTGTCCTAATTTGTCTGTAGTGCCCCTCCTAGAATTTCATTTCGATTTGCGTCTAGATAGACTTATTTAGACATATCATGGTTATTTTGATGGTTGTTTATGACTCTTCTTCTATTTTGGATGGTATTTGTGATGTTAGGACTTATGTGGATTAAATGACTTGTGATGATACTAACCCTATTTCGTGATGATGATTCTACGTGATGTTTGATATCATTTTACATGACTGTATTCGTGAGTAGAGATGATGTCGTATCACTCATTGGGATCATACATCGAGTCGACCTGGCTTCACAGGTCTGAGTGTGTCTTTATCCCAATGGCAAGTTGTTGGAGATGACATAGTTTCCCTCACACACTCTAGGTCTAAGATGTGTACCTTGTCGATTTCGTTACGACACAAGTTGTGGTTAGAGTCTTGCATTATGTGTCCCCTTGGTGTAAGTGGGTTTGAGTCCATGTTTATGTGTAATTGTTCAATTATTAAGATTATAGATAATTATTTGGTTATCTTTGGGTCATTATTTCATTGTAAGATTTTATTTAACCAATTAGGATTTATTAATTGGTTTATTGATTTAATCATTGTGGATATTTAATCATCTTTGATTATTGATGAGATTTAATTATTTTAATGTTTTATTTATTTATTATTTGATGATTTATCTATTTTAATTTATTGTTTATTTGTGTTGTTTTGATATTGAATATTTATTTATTTGAGGATTATCAATTGTTTGGTATTATCTATTATTCCGATTTGTTGATGAGCAAGCTATTTATTATTTATTTATTGTTGTTGAGATTTATTTATTGTTTAATTATTTAATTTATTCTATTTATTGTTGAAGATGACTTTTATTTAGTTATTGCTTTTAATTTAATTATTTATTTGGGTTCTATTTTATTTTATTTATTTATTGGTGTTGATATTAATAATGATAATCAATTATAATTATAATGTGGGAAATTATTTAATGAAAATATGGAATATTATTTGCAAATAATATTATTTTTACCTACCATCTAATTTTAAGGCAATATTTGTATTTCCCAATTAATGGCCATATCTATACTAAATAATTGAATTTTATTTATTTCCACCTACCTTTATTTTTGATTGATTGGTGCGATTGAGTAGGTAAGAAATATATATTTATATTATGCCTTTTTTTTTTAACATTGTAAAGGTAAGTAAGCTATATGGTTTCCGGAATTTTTCTATTGGTCAAGAAAACTATAGTCTTTAATTTAATTTTCTTATCTATTTTGGCTTGTTGGTCTATGCATCGGTTAATCATCCGGCAGATCATTGCAAGAATATTTTGGGAATTGGTTTGGGAGTTTGGATTGCGATTTGGATTTTGGAAGGCTTGGCATTTTAAGAATTCTTCTTCAATTTTGGTTTTGCGAATTGCATGTTTGGTGGTTCTTACTTCTGCATTTTCTTTCCGGAAAAGATTATCTTCTCCGTGTCTGCAATTTTGAATTTGGATTGCTCTTGGAGATTGGTGTGATTGTGGAAAAGATATTCCTTAATGGTTTTCAATGTGTTATGCAAGTTTGGAATGGGTAATGTGCAGTTTTGGCTTCTTGTCTTCTTTGTGATTACCGTATTTTCTCAGTGACCACTCTGTGGAAGTGTGGACCTTTCATTCCGCTTGTTTTGGATGCATTTAGTTCTTGAATAGTTTGTTTGAGTCTCTCTTGTTGTTTGTTGTTTTCCTCTCTCTCTCTCTCTCTCTCTCTCTCTCTCTCTCTCCCTAAGTGATCTAGACTTCATATTTCTCAGTTTATGCTCAGTGGGAGAGGGAATTTCTTATGTAACTTTTTGTCAGGGGATATGCAGTGAGTATGATGATTGTATTTGATGTTATTTTGATGTTCCAAACCACTTGTGTTTGTTATGAGGGCCATTTTGTACCCCTGAGCTTTCCTGAGACCCCTCCTCAGCCAAATGCCTTTGCATTGATATGTTCTCTGCACTTTTATCGGAAACGCTATAGAAACACCCAGAAACGCCATAGAAAATACCAGAAATGCCACCCTACATGCCAAGAATGCCACCATACATGCCAGGAATGCCACAGTACATACCATATGCTCTGTCAAACTTACCATGAGAGTTGAGATCTTGATTTGCAGATTTAACCAAATTGACCAGAAATGCCACCCTAGAGACCAAAAATAATATCATACTGACTAAAAATGTTACCATACATTCCAAAAATGTTACCATACCTACCAAGAATGCTATCCTAGGTTTCAGGGGTTCTGAGCTGCCCTGGGGGTCTCCGAAAGCCAGTTTTTGGCTTGTTTGAGTGCATCTTTGGTTTGTTCAAATGCTCCAGAGGCTTGTGTAGTATGTATTGACATTTTTGGGGTTGAATATGATGTTGTTTGATCTTTTATGATGTTTCATGTTCTCCAATAAGAAGGTTCAAGCCTTACCGATGAGGTGATTCCTATGCGATTTGACGCTCCAATGAGAGGGAGAATGCCTCACTATTGAGTGATTGATTTTATGACTCTAGTGGGATGTGATATGCCTCAATATTGAGAATTTGATGTTATTTGGACCTCTTTTATGATTTTCATCCATGATTGGCTTATATTAGTGTTGCATTTGTGAAGGTTTCCTTCCTTGAGTTGACCCTTGCGTCTTTGCTGCTTAGTTTGTGTTCAGTTGCTTTTATGGTTATTGAATCTTCTTGAGATTTCATGATGGTGTTATTTTTTCCTTTGATTTGTACCTTTACCCTATGGCCTTGGTTCATGGAAGGGGCAGTGGACTCTTGCATGTGTCGGTACTAGGTTGTGAGTACTAGGCCTCTAGGAAGGGGGTCTAAACCTACGAAACCACATGAAGAGTTGATGGTATAATTGCAAGTGATATCACAATAATAAATGATTAGAGGGTTGGGTATTAGGAATACACCTAATAAATACAAAGAATATGATATGGTATGCCCCAATTCGATGGACCAGGGGAGGTGTTTTTTTGGATCCTAGATTGGGAAGACCGTTGGAGCGGTATACCCTATCTACCGTGAGTTACTCCAAGGTGGAGACGGATGCCACATGAGGCTAGCATGTGATGACACTCTATCCAACATGTATCCATTGTCCATATGCCTTGTTTTATTGATTTTCTTTTGAGGATGATTGCATTGTATCCTTGTGTTTGGGTTTCGTGGAGTCTTGTTGTATCCTTTGGTTGTTAGGTGTCAGCTTAGGTCTTGAGTGTGTGTTGGAACATTTGTAATATCCTAGCATCGGGGGTGGTTCCTTCATTGGTTTCACATGGTCGGGTGGTTGATTTCCTTCTTCCATTTGGATACTCTCATTGGTGTTGCGTGCACGGATTGGATTCTTCATGAGATTGAACTTTGGAATTGGTTTCCTATGTTCGTGAAAGAAGACTTTGTATCATAAAGAAATATGTATGTAAAAGAAATGATGTATCCTTATATTGTACTATCTTGTATTTGAGAAGGATGTTTTAATAAGACTTGATGTTGGAATTAGGTATATATCTATGGTTATTTCATAATGTAGAAGATGCTTGTATGAGTTTAGAGGTAATCATGTTGTAAATGGATTAGTTTATTTGTACTTGAGATGTATTGCATTCATGTGATGGATAGTAATATGTTATGCTATTTAATGAATGATAGATAGATGAAATGGTGAGCATTGATTTATATTCGAATAACTTGGTGATCATGGACACTAAAGGTTGAATGATTTGTATAAAGCTATGTGTGTTAGGAATTTGCATAAGATGATAAGGATGATATGATAAAGTGAGAGATTATGTATCTTGTGTTAGGTATCTATAAGAAATGAATAAGGAAGATGACGTAGAGGTTAGGAGGAATGCTTGATGTTTCCCTGATGTATAGAATGATTAATATATAAAATAAGCTTATGGATTTAATGGGATTATGAAATGGAGTAGTCATATGAATTTGAGTTGTATTTATATTCATGTATTGGTTTTAAGTTATGTTATTCCTTAGTATGAGGACGAAAATAATAGAATATATGCATTGAAGCTTTACTTGTGTAGTTAAGAATTTTAAGAGGAATGAATGGTTAAGTAAAAACTATGATGCAATATGATAAAGGAAATAAGATTACGTACTTATGTTGCTTGTACTATCAAGCCTTTAGGATATGTTGTAGCAATAGAGACCATGTGCGTTTTCTATGTACTCTTTCGTATTAGGGCTTGATGAAATAGGAACAATGATCTTGTAATAAGATGATGTATTGTTACTTGGTTCCTGTCGAAAAAAGGTTTATTGTTAGGATTGAAATACTATGTTGGTTTAGGGGATTAAATGATCAAAATATGTTTATAGTATTAAATATGATTCTTGAAATTGGTTAGCAGCATGGAATCCTATTTGGAAGATGATAAGTGCTTTCTTTGTAATCTTGCGTACGAATATGGATAGTATTCTTGATGGAAAGTGAAATGGTTGTGCAACTTATGATCTTCTAGATAAGTGTTATGTTTTGATGATGTGAAGTAGTGACATTAATATACCCTAGGGAATAATTGTGTTGTAAGAATGTATTTTGTTATGTTCTTATGTTAGAAGGTTTAATCTGCTTGCGTAATATAGTTTTATGATTATTTACATGATGGTTTATGCATGTGATCTTGCAATTGGTTAATGTTGCATTGATGCATGTTAATGTTACATAGAGTGTCGAATGTTTTCTTACAATTTTTTATCTCCATTTGTTAGTAGATTTTAGGTTATTACTCTAGGGTATTTTGGCAGGCATTACATTGTCACCTCCTACATGTTAGACACAATGCACCACTGACAGGGGGTGAATCAATGGTTCTCAAATTTTTCCCTTCAACTATCCCTATGAAAGTATACTGATTGACAGATCTAGCTGAAAGAAGACTTATCGGTTAGTGAGGAGACCAACACAAATGCAATCACAAAAGGGGACATCACATAACACCAGTATATACGAGGAAAACTAGCCTCACAATCCAGCCTCACAATGAAAACTCTATTACAATGTTTAGGGCACCAACCCAAGGAGCTACAACTCCTGATTTAGGGCACCAACCCAAGGAGAACCAACCCCTAACTTGTTTATGGGCTACAAACCAAAGGAACTACAATCCCTGATTTAGTGCACCAACCCAAGGAGCTACAACCCCTGCAGAAAGATGTTATTATTTACTAAGTTGTCATTAGTTTTATGTCCAAAGTCATCCTATATACTCTAGTCGGTTAATACTACCAAAATATTCAGTCGATAAGCACTAATGCAGCCAGTTACAGAAGAAAGGAGTCACAGAGTTAAGTATACACCGAGCTGTCTACTGAGCAACAAAGAAGGTATACCGAGTAATCTGAACCAAGTAGAAATGTGTTACCAGATTCAATGAACCTGGACACATATGTGAAATGTGTTACAAAACTCGAGAAGATCTAACCGTTATCACATAGGAAATTGCACTTCAAGATTTTGTATGATTTTGAGGAAGTTTATCCAATGAAATAATTTCTATGTTTATTCATTCGATGAATCTTGTTTGTAAGATCGAAGCATGAATAGATCACTGTCCCAGAGATATATTTATACAAAATGATTTGAGTATCTAAAAAGGTGAAGAGACAATGTGTTGTGACTGCTAAGACTGACAGAGATATTTAGAGGTCACCGAGAAAGTCTTCAAAGAATAGTTTATGGGATAGAGTAATCAGAAGGGTTTACTGAGTTGATTTATTAAATACCGAGGTATGCTATGAGCAAATTAATTTCATATTGAGCACATAGAGTCTGCTATAACATTTCAAATGTTAAGTTGTAGATATTTGTAAAGATTTTGATTGTCTTATTTGAGTTGTAATAGAAACCTTTAACAGGGTAAAAGACTCTAACAAAGTCTATAAATTGTAAAGCCTTTAAACAGGTGCAACATTTTGAAAAAGTGTTTGTAAAATCCTTTAGCAAGGTAGATCTAACGATCTTGATACTCCTAACAGGGTAAGCTATCAGAAATAGCTAAACATGTAGCTCTAACTGAGCAACCTTTATTATTGCAGTAGTGAAGTTGTGGGTGCCATCCCCACCGCAGTTTTTCTCTCTAACAAAGAGTTTTTGTGTAATCAAAACATTAGTGTTATGGAGTGAAATGTGTATGAATGTTATCTCTATGATTATGTTTCAACATTATATATTATGAGATCTACAGTATTCAGTTTATGTTTATCAGTAAAATTATTGTTGCAGAAAAGTTTTGAAGTACTTATTTACCCCTCCCCTCTCAGTACATTAGCTTTCCTGGTTGGACCTAACAATTGGTATCAGAGCTCTATAGAAGATGATTTCGCAAAAGGAATTGATAACTTTAACCGGAGTTGAGTCTGATTGCAGAGGTCTTAAGTTGAATAATGTTACAGATGCAGAGCTAAAATTTGCAATTAGAGTCATTGGTTATTGTTTCTTTCAATCGGCAAGGGAAAATAGTGTACCATGTGCAACTGTAGATTTGGCCTACAAGATTGTGAAGAAAGGCATGAAGATTGATCTATGTGAAGTGTTGTTGAAAAACCTATTTGAAAATCTCAACACCATAAGAAAACCTAAGAAGAATAACTCGGCTAACACACTAAAGTTTGGGTCACTCTTAGTGTGCATGTTTTTCTATTTTCAAAAATTCTTCCCATCAGTCGGTAATGTTGTCTGGGAGTTACATCGACCAATCACCCATCAGATAAATGATTTTATCAAACAGCTAGGTGATAATTTTAATGATATAATGGATGACTACTTTAGAAAATTTCAAGAAAAGATGCATAATAGGTATAGAATCCCACCTCAGCTAGTGGAGAAATATAAGGACTCTATATGTTTTGAAGTAGACACTGACTACTGCTATGTCAATGCAGTAGAACCCAGAACTCAATCCTTACCGCCTATGGGTTATGAGATTGATTATGATATTTCTCAACAACAGATAGATGCCTTTCTGGCACTTCCTAGGCACTCTACCGAGCTTAGATATGGTACCTATGAAGAGGTAAAACAGAAGGTAAAAATGAGCATAGTAGTACCGAAGGCTACAAGAAAAGCCACTAAAATGATAAAAGACTTAACTAAGAAATTTGGAGAAGGTTCTACCTCCACACCTACTAAGTCAACATGTAGGATAGATGATATACTCTCAATAGAGGAAGAATCTGAAGCTCAAGAAGCAACAATTACTTTGAGCACCGAGTTACCAAAGGGCAAAATATTGAAAAGGAAGAAACAAGATACACCTAAGGTATCACCGACTCCACCAGTGAAAAGACCTAACACTAGATCATCTGCAGTGTCACCCAGCAAGAGGCAGAAAAATGTTGAATTGCCTAAAGTTACAAAGACTTATAGAAAGTCAACCAGGAGACTCATTTTGAATAAGGAGTCAAGTGACACAAAATTTGAAGACAAAAATAAATTTCAGATTGTCAAAAGCACAAAGGAAGATGTACACAGTTTTGACAACTTTTGTGCCAAATTGCAGCAATATGGAGGATTCGGGTCATTCAGGTATGTTAAATATGACTCCCCGACAGAAGAAGAAAGGAGACAAATAGAAGAGTTAGTTGTATGTACACTTCTCAAATTCTGAGTAGTTCCATTGGAAGTAACTGAGTTTCTTCCAAAAGCATTATACTCTCATATTGACAACAGATGGAAATATGCTATGGACTCGGAGAAGCAAATAAGAGAAAGAGTTTTGGTACATCTCTTTCCAGACATGTCGGTAGAAGATATAAGAAAACATTTGAAAAACTACCAGACAAACTTTTCGGTGAAGCAAAGAGCCCTAAAAATGATGAATGGACTCTATCTTGAAGTAGAAAAGGAGACAAAAGAAAAATGGCAAGAAATTTTCTGCATTTAGACTAAAGAGCCTCAAGGTGAAGTGGAAATTGTTGACATCACCGAGCAAGATCCTACTTTAACTATTCAACAAGATGAGGATGTCATGGACATTGAGGCACATGAACAAGAGATGATAGAAGGAAATGCATATGCCAAACTGGTATCAAGTGAATTAGTTTTGGAACAAGTCAAGTCCTATCCTCCGGTAACTCAACAAGTTTCAACCGAGAAACCTCAGGACATCGATCAAGGCAAAGAGGATCAGTCGGCTACACAAGGTGAATCTACTTCTCAGGCCACCAGGGAATAGACTTCTCAAGTACCTGCAAGCATGAAAACTGTTGCCACTGAGACCCCAAGCAAGGAAACCCCAAAGGAAACATCAAAGGCTAAGGGAACCGATAAAAGCATTGCCTCTATCGAGCAACCTACCGAGGATGAACAAGCCTCCAAAGCCATTGTACTCATTCAACCGGTGAAAGCCTCATCATCCAAAGAAAAGAAAGTGAAGAAGCATAGTTTCAAGGTAGATCTATCTAAGCCTATTGTGTTACCAAATGTTGACATTTCAAAACTGAAAGGGCAAGCACTTATTGAATTCGGAGAACTATGTAAAGCCAAAGCAGAACAAGAAAGACAAATGGCTATTTAGAAGAAGAACCAAGTACTTCAGAAGGTTAAAGCATTATTGACAGACATGCTACCTGAAGCTATCGTGAATAAAGATGCTACCATCCATATACAACTAGATGAACTACTCACTAAATTAGAAGCATCAGGAGTAGATGCATCAGAATACCTTAGCAAATTAAAGGACAAAGAGCTTACTGCCAAAATGATTGAAGAAGTGCAGAAAGCCATTGCTATAGGTAAAGTCAAGCTTATTGGATTCATTGCTGAGTTTTCCCCTCAACTCAAGCACATTCTTTATTTATTCCAGAAATTATGTACATTTTCATTATTTATTAAGGATATCAAGCATAAGACCGAAGTCATTGAAAAAGAGATTACCCATCTCTCCAATAAATTGACCACCGAGCCAAATTCTATTCAAAATTTCTATACCAAGCTGCAAACTCTTATGGCTCAACAGTTGGAACTTCGGAATGAAGAGCACAAAATCAGGATGGATATCATGACTCTTCAGAGTTTATTTATTCCCCATCTATCATCAGTCCAAGAGAAGATCAACCGAGCTACATAGTTGTCCACTCAAGCTGAGGAAAGCACATTAGATGGTCTGATCTCACTCTTAGCTGATATTATAGCTTAGAATTCTTTAATGGAAAGTGTCAAGGGTGCACTTACCAATGCTCTCAACGATGCTCGCACTAAGTATAAATCTATTTTTGATCAGCTGCCCCCACCAAGTGGTAATTAGTTTTGATGTTTGTCAAAAAGGGGGAGTGTACCGAGTATAAGAGGGAGTGTACCGAGTAGAACAGAGTGCAGCACAGAGTATCCAAATGTATAGTTGAAATTGACAGGGGGAGCATTGATCACAGGAGCATGCAAATTAAGTTATGTACAGTAAATTGATAAGGGAAGTATATATTTGAGTATGTTACTATTTATTTACAATTGTATATACTGCCATTTTAGTCAAATTTTGTAAGTATATAGATTTTGAGTCATGACTTTGAAAGGAGTTTTGTCAAACATACCAAACTAATGTCAAAAGGGGAGATTACTATTATTTACTAAGTTGTCATTAGTTTTATGTCCAAAGTCATCCTATATACTCTAGTCGGTTAATACTATCAAAATATTTAGTCGGTAAGCACTAATGCAGTCAGTTACAAAAGAAAGGAGTCATAGAGTTAAGTATACACCGAGCTGTCTACCGAGTAAAGTTCTAAGTCTACTGAGTAGCAAAGAAGGTATACCGAGTAATCTGAACTAAGTAGAAATGTGTTACCAGATTCAATGAACCTGGACACATATGTGAAACGTGTTACAAAACTCGAGAAGATCTAACCGTTATCACATAGGAAATTGTACTTCAAGATTTTGTATGATTTTGAGGAAGTTTATCCAATGAAATAATTTCTATGTTTATTCATTCGATGAATCTTGTTTGTAAGATCGAAGCATGAACAGATCACCGTCCCAGAGATCTATTTATATAGAATGATTTGAGTATCTAAAAAGGTGAAGAGACAATGTGTTGTGACTGCTAAGACTGACAGAGATATTCAGAGGTCACCGAGAAAGTCTTCAAAGAACAGTTTATGGGACAAAGTAAATAGAAGGGTTTACCGAGTTGATTTATTAAATACTGAGGTATGCTATGAGCAAATTAATTTCATATTGAGCACATAGAGTCTGCTATAAAATTTCAGATGTAAATTTGCAGATATTTGTAAAGATTTTGATTGTATTATTTGAGTTGTAATAGAAACCTTTAACAGGGTAAAAGACTCTAACAAAGTCTATAAATTGTAAAGCCTTTAACCAGGTGTAGCATTTTGAAAAAGTGT
The DNA here is from genome assembly GCF_030272615.1 of Cryptomeria japonica. Taxonomy (NCBI): domain Eukaryota; kingdom Viridiplantae; phylum Streptophyta; class Pinopsida; order Cupressales; family Cupressaceae; genus Cryptomeria; species Cryptomeria japonica. The sequence continues at coordinate 571,863,659 of NC_081410.1, forward strand.
TTGTAAAATCCTTTAGCAAGGTAGATCTAATGATCTTGATACTCCTAACAGGGTAAGCTATCAGAAATAGCTAAACATGTACCTCTAACTGAGCAACCTTTATTATTGTAGTAGTGAAGTTGTGGGTGCCATCCCCATCGCAGTTTTTCTCTCTAACAAAGAGTTTCTGTGTAATCAAACTATTAGTGTTATGGAGTGAAATGTGTATGAATGTTATTTCTATGATTATGTTTTAGCATTATTTATTATGAGATCTACAGTATTCAGTTTATGTTTATCAGTAAAATTATTGTTGAAGAAAAGTTTTGAAGTACTGATTCACCCCTCCCCTCTTAGTACATTAGCTTTCCTGGTTTGACCTAACACAAGATACAACTCAGTGATCACTATGAAAACATCAATTAAAACAGTAGTTATTCTGTTACAAGTGAATCTTGAAACCATTCCAAATACCTTATTCTGCCGATGAGATACATTCTCTGCTACACCGATTCACTCTTTTGCTTCTCTCATCTACTGCTTAACTGCCGACAAACCCTATCGGTACACCTCTCCTCTTCTTCTCCTCTACTAGATCTCCTTCTCACTGCTCTATACTTTGCTAGTGATATACTCTACCATTTCTTTATCTGCCTTCTCTACTACTCTATCGGTATGGACACTACCAGTTCTTCTCTTCTACCGGTCGAACACTTCAACCAGGTTCACCCTCACACTCAGTCTCTTCTTAGATATGATTTTTACAGTTGACTGATTTTCTCTCACATGTAGAAGTAATACACTTCACAGAAGCACAATCTTCTTCTATTCATCAGCCCTACTCTCTTATCCAATGGCAACCATCTCTATTTTTGGCTTGCATATTTATAAACTGGTTTTACTGCCAAAAACCAATTCAAACTTTGAGAAGTTAGGGTTTCCTCACTTACCTCGAGGCAAACCAAATCCAATCAAATCTTGCTTGATCTGATCACCCAGACAACCAACTATACAACTCTGCCATTATCGCACCTTCTTGATCATGCCTTCCATCTTTGGCAATCTGCTTTTTCCTTTATCAACTGATTTATTGGTCAATGACCGAGATCGGTCTTAATGTTTCCTTCATCTACCTCGATCTCCTCTATCACTCTTAGTTGGCTCTAAGTTGTCCTCCAGACCTCGAGCCACAAACCTCTGCAACAACTCTGCAACACGTCCCGTGATTTGTGGGATCTTCCATTAATGTCGATCAGCTTTGCAACTACCATGTCGATGTACATTCCTTCTTCATTTGAGTGCAGGTCTGCCAGCTTGAATCCATGTGGAATCCATGTCGACCAAATCTAGCTTGACTCTTCATGTCGGTCTAGATAGGATCACAGACCAAACACTCTACAAATTTCTCTTCTCTACCGATTTACTAACTCTGTCAGTTAAACCCTCAAACCAGTCTGTCATCAACCTTGCACTCTACTTCTCTTCCGGTGGAATCAGTCAGCACTCTTGCTAACATGCCTTATGTACATCTTCATCAGATGGGGAGTCTTCTTCATCTACACCTTGTCCATATTACCGATTGACTTACATACCGGTAAACACTCTTGATCTGTACCGACATCTCAACATGCCTTCTCAGTCGGTTCAGTGCATATTCCTGATTTCATGCACTTGATGCACACCTCTTCTTCCTTATCTCACAAAACTATGATACACATAATGCATAATAGGAGATAAGTTCCACTTACCGTTGGAGTGACATCTTGTCTTTTGCATCCTACAATGTACTCATTTGACTTCCCTATTTGTACAACATATCTTCAAATATGTACATGTGATTTGGTGATGGCACTTCCACTATCAGTCATTGCTTCTCATGATGACTGCATCTTCATCCAGAGAGAGTCCTATTGTTCTACAACTTCACAACATACCTGTGATATGTTCATTCTTCTCCTACCATGTTGATGTAATTTAGGTAACATTCCGCCTCTTCATCACAAACAACAACTCTAGCACCTTGGCCCTCCAGCTTGTACACCCGTCATGAGCTTTGCAGGATGACAACCACTCACTTGGTTGATGACTTCTCCATGTCAACACATCACTTACTAGTTGACATCATTTCTTCACTGGAAGTGATCACCTTCCCAACTCATCCACACAAGTCAGGCACTAACTTATGTACCGGTGACTCCCGGGGTCATCTTCCTTACCTTACCGATGTTTTGCAACACAAGGTGATATCCAAGATATCTCAACCTGTACTCCTCCTTGACAACGTTGCACATACATCTCTCATACCAATAGTCATCCCATACCGGTTGACATCAATGACAACACAATGCCAACAATCTCCCCCTTTCGCATTGATGTCAACTCATGTAGTATCCGACATACTACACAATCCTTCTCCCCCTTTTTCTAATCCAAGGTGATATCAATACATGTAGTATGTTGTATACTACATAATCCTTTTCCCCCTTTGACAACAATGGAAAATGGCACTGTTAGGATATCATTCCTCCTTGTATTTGGTAGGCACTGACATAATTCTTTCTCCCCCTTTGTCTTTACGAGATGTCTCTCCTTATTTGATACCAATTGTTGTATTTTGTTACATTTTCTCAAGTCACAACACTAGAGAGGGAGGACTTAACCATCAACTGACACCAATTGAGCATGCAAATTCTATACCATTTGTTAAAAGACTCAGTTGTAGAGGGATGTGCCAGTGAACACTACTCACGTGCCGAACAACCTGCATCTCTTCCTGTTTGATCCCAAAACTCTTTAGGAATCAAATGTGATTGTACTACCAGTACAACCACCAAACTGACAAGTAGGAATCAATTGATAGGTAGATACCCCTTACAATGAAATTCTCCAGGGTATTCCTACTGTAACTTCCAACATCTGCAGTTTTGGGCAGTAAGTGCACTTACTCTTCCAAGTTCAAGCATACCGACTTTGAATCATAGCCATTTGAACTCCCCCTGAGTCATACATCTTAGGTTCTCAACTCTAGTGAGGCCTAATACCAGGGATCCAAACACCTCCATATACTGGTTTAGCTGTTCATATGTGATCATCTGATGATTCTCCAACTCCATTGTTTCTACCACAACCTATGACTTGATCTTGGATCTACACAATGATAGACAATGTTGTCGTTATCCAAAGAATCAAACCGGTTAGCCCAAAACATGCAAGCCTGCATGATCAACCATCAGGCAAACATATGTCATTCAGGTCTTCATCAACACCACCTGAGACATAACTCCACATTCCATGCTACCGGGGCTATTGCAATGATTTCCAACCTTATTGTCTTACATAACCTGTAAGTATTTGTTAGCATTCAAGCCGATAACATCCTATACATATTGGTTTCTTGTACTGATCCACTATCACTACCAGAGAACCTTTCTATGACTCCTGACATTCTGTGTCACTCTGTATCTAATTCCAATTGTTATCTTGTCATACATGGATACAATAGTAGTGATTCAACTCTGATTTGTGGGTGTGTAGGCAAGTTAGCTTCTACACACACTTATCTTCTCATTTTCTTCCTTCATACCAGCAACAACATGTTCTCACCTGTTTCCTTCATTACTGAGGGGGTGAGTGATAGGTTCAGTGTATTACTCCCCCTAAGACCCTACATCTCCTTTAGACCTTAGGAGATATCACCAGTGCATTGGATGCACAGTGCCAATCCATGGTCTTCTTCCTCCATACCTGCTTGGTCTCATCCTTCTTCCCATTTTCAGGCTTGGGAGCAAGTCTTTCCTTCTTCTGTTGATGGGTACTTCCATTTCTTTATCCTCCATCATAGCCAGCAGTAGTGCTATAGTAGCACACAATATCCATCCCAACTTCATGTTTGGGAAATCTCTTGACATACCTGTTTGACCATCTTCTTCTGGTCATGTTGTTGTGATTGGCAACCAAAACCGGTGGACCTCTTGCTCCTGTAGGGACATTTCTCCTTTGGTTCCATGCAAGTCTCTGACTTCCATATGCTCTGTATTCCCCTTTCTGCAGAACATAGTTATACCGGCCTCAATGTGACTACAAGTTCCTCTTTCCGCATTCAAACTCTCTATGGCCAAATCCATTGCAGTTATAGCATACAACAATAGATGGATTCTTTCTAGCATAACTGGGAGAGGGGACATCCATGTATCTGCTCCTGGATATATTTTTCTCATATGCATGATGTCCATGAGATCCTATATTATTCTTTCTAGTCCTCTTTATACATTCCTCTGCCCTATGGCCATAAGCATTACATGCAAAGCAGTAACCAGTAAAGGATGGCATATGACTTACAAATTGATTTTGCCATGCATGAGGAGATCTTACCAATTTAGCATCCCCATTTCTTCTTCTTTGAGAATGGATCCTTCATTGTCCATTCTATGCACCTCTTCCATTTGGTCTCTTCTTCTCCCACACTTGCTTTGCCCTGTGGGTGATAGCATTTCTTTGTCCTCTACCAGTAGGAGGTCTTCTTTGTTGCTTCCTCATTTTCCTACTTCTGGTGAAGCTGTCTTCTCCCATCTCCCCTTTACCTTTGGGATTTGCATTGTTCCTTCTTCTTGCAACACCGGTCTCCATTTTTGTCTGCAAGTCCTCACTACCTGTGTTTAGATCAACCTTCTTCCGGGGAGCATTTCTCATTGTGAAGGTTTGGCCTTTGTTTTCTCCATTGGGGGAGACAAACAAAATATCATTGTGGGGGACATTATTGGTAGTGGAGCATTCACTAGCCCCACTTCCTAATCCTTCAGTGTCCTTGGCATGCTTCTGCTTCTTTAACATCTTGTCCAAGGCATCACTGCTGCCATCAAACCGGATTCTTACCTTGAGCTCATCTTGACACTTCTCAAGGTCATTTAAGAGAGACTCCATTTCTCCAAGCAACTTCTGATATTCTTTATCTTTAACTTCTAGCCTAGATGCTAGATCTTCACACCAACACACCTTGGTGTTCTTTGCTTGAGACTTCAACTCTGAGATGCATTTCTTAGATTCCTCAAGGCATTTTTTCAGCCGGTTTTGCTCTACTATAGCAACATTCTCAAATAGTTTGTATTCATTTCTCAGATTCTCCCTTTCACTTTCCTTGGAGTCCGAGATTGATTTCAAATCATCAGTCAATATTTTTGTCTCTTCTAGTTGAGTGGTTAATAAACCAACCTTTTGGTTTGATACTGTTAGATATTTGGTTAGTCCAAAAGACACTGAGAGGGGGGGGGGGGTGAATCAGTGTCTAACCGGTAGATGAAAGTTTTAAACTTATTTGCAACTTTACAATCCAAATTTATATACCAGTAAGCAAATAATAATGCAGTAAAGAGAAACAAAAGAATAAGCATCAATGCACAAAAATAACACAGATATTTTTGGCGAGAAAACCCGGTAATGGAAAACCCTCGGTAGGATTTTTCACCCACAATATTTACTCACTAGCCAATACAAATAAATATTACTCAGTACAATAGGGGCCTGCACATACAGGAAGGCCAACTGCCTAGAGCTCACTGCTCAACAACAAAAAGGAGTCTCACTGACTACACAATTGGATGGTTAAATCCAATAACAATGTACTGCTCAAAATACCATCTGCAATGTTGGATTCAGTACTAGTTTAAGCTATGTCTGATACATCTGCCAAAACCTTGCTTCGCTCTGCTCTGCTTCTTATTCGCTCTTAAGATACATACATCAAAATGCATATATAATTATTCGCTCTCATATACCACTTACTTACATTACATACCATATCCTTACTTAAATTACAAATGACCTACAAGATCTCATACATATATGAATCTTTACAATACATCATGTCGGCTATACAAATATAATATTACATTACAATACGTTTCACATAAACAATATTATTTCCAAGTCAGCTTGGACTGCCAGTATAATCTACTGCCGGTGGAACTGGATACCGGTGTGAATAACCCTTGTAGTGACTCCCAGTGTCAGTAGGTGAAGTTTGTTTCTGGTAGAACCTTTGATTACCAGTTGGTTGCCATTAATGACAACATCAACCATTCTCATCTGAGTGTATAATGCCGACAGATACTTCAAGGCAGGTTCTCAACTGGGTGCAATCCTCATGAACTGATCTTTTGTAGATTTTAAAATTATTTCTAACATTTTGAAGCTCGTCTAGAGCACTTACCAGTTCACACTCAAGTTCTAGTTCTGCATCATCATCATTTCCAAATGTATCTTTCCAGCTAGATCTATTTACCTTTGCTCCTTCTTCTTCTTCTTTTTTAGTGTCGCTATCAAACACATCATACTAGTGGGATCTATCTGCATTATCCCCTTTTTATGTGTGACTCTCAATGTCTGTCTCATGGGCCATGAAGAGATGAGTCTCCACATCACCAATGTTGTAGCAACAATATGAAATGCCTCTATCATCTTCACATGTATCTTTAGCATTGTTCTTCTCACTCTCGCAAGCTGATTCAGTGGTATAGGGTTCATTTCCATAGAGTTTATTTAGTCTATCCCTTAGACTTTTTGTTGATTTACACTTATCCACCTACAAGGAGACATCACTAGTGAGCCCACTAAATATGGCCTTCATGGTTTCTTCATTGCACAAGCATCTTATTTCTTCTTTAGATCCAGAGGGAGGACTTCCATTCCTAGGGAGACCATTGATAACCGATATCTATACATCAAACCCTAGAGAGGATAGGAAGACTTCCATTCTTCAACTCCAAATGGCATAGTTTGATCTATTAAGCACTGGAGAAGGGATTGACACTAAAAAAAACATTATGTCCTTAATCCAGAACCTACTCAAGCTAGAGAAATCTCATATGACTGGGAACCTATGCTCAGATACCAATTATTAGACACAATGCACCACTGAGAGGGGGGTGAATAAGTGGTTCTCAAATTTTTCCCTTTAACTATGCCTATGAAAGTATACTGATTGAAAAATCTAGCTAAATGCAGACTTGTCGGTTAGTGAGAAGACCAACACAAATGCAATCACAAAAGGGGACATCACATAACACCAGTATATATGAGGAAAATCCAAGATGGGAAAAACCTCGGTGAGCAATGCTACTGGAGACTGCTGCTCCAATCCAGCCTCACAATGAAAAATTTGTTACAATGTTTAGGGCACGAAACCAAGGAGAATCAACTTCTGATTTAGGGCACCAACCCAAGGAGCACTAACCCCTAACTTGTTTATGGGCTACAACCGAAAGGAACTACAATACTTGATTTAGGGCACCAACCCAAGGAGATACAACCCTTGCACTGAGATAGAACTCAGTGATCACTATGAAAACATCAATTACAAAAGTAGTTATTCTGTTACAAGTGAATCTTGCAACCATTCCAAATACCTTACTCTACCAGTGAGATACCTTCTCTGCTACACCGACTCACTCTTCTGCTGCTCTCATCTACTGCTTAACTATCGTAAAACCCTACCAGTACACCTCTCATCTTCTTTTTCTCTGCTAGATCTCATCCTCACTGCTTTGCACTTTACTAGTGCTATACTCTACCGGTTCTGTATCTGCCTTCTCTGCAACTTCCTTCTCTATTGCTCTGTCGGTATGGACACTACCGGTTCTTCTCTTCTATCGGTTGAACACTTCAACCAGGTTCACCATCACACTCAGTCTCTTCTTAGATATTCTTTTTATACTTGATTGATTTTCTCTCACATGTAGAAGTAATACACTTCGCAGTAGCACAATCTTCTTCTATTCAACAACCCTACTCTCTTATCTAGTGGCAACCATCTCTGTTTTTGGCTTGCATATTTATAGACTAGTTTTCCCACCAAAAACCAATTCAAACTTTGAGTAGTTAGGGTTTCCTCACTTACCTTGAGGAAAAATAAATCCAATTAGTTCTTGCTCAATCTGATCACCCAGACAACCAATTGTACAACTCCGCCATCAACACACCTTCTTGATCACACCTTCCATCTTTGACAATTTGCTTTTTTCCTTATCGGCTGATTTCTTGGTCAACCACCAAGATCGGTCTTGTTGTTTCCTTCATCCGCCTCAATCTCCTCAATCACTCTTAGCTAGCTCTAAGTTTTCCTCTAGACCTCGAGCTGCAAAGCTCTACAACATGTCACCTGATTTGTGGGATCTTCCATTAATGTTGACCAACTTTGCAACTACCCCATTGGTGTACATTCCTTCTTCATCCGAATGCAGGTCCGCCACCTTGGCTCCATGTGGCATCCATGTCAACCAAGTAACAGCTTGACTCTTCATGTCGGTCCAGATAGGATCACCGACCAAACACTCTACCAGTTTCTCTTCTCTGCCGATTTACTAGCCCTGTTGGTTAAACCCTCATACTGGTCTGTCATCAACCTTGCACTCTGCTTCTCTTCCGGTGGAATCAGTCAGCACTCTTGCTAACCTGCCTTATGTACATCTTCATCAGATGGGGAGTCTTCTTCATCTGCACCTTGTCCATATTACGGGTTGACTTACATATTGGTAAACACTCTTGATCTATACCGGCATCTCAACATGCCTTCTCAGTTGATTCGGTGCATATCCCTGATTTCATGCACTTAATGCACATCTCTTCTTCCTTATATCACAAAACTATGATGCACATAATACATAATAGGAGATAAGTTCCACTTACTGGTGGAGTGACACCTTGTCTTCTGCATCTTGCAATGTACTCATGTGACTTCCCTGTTTGTGCAACATATCTTCAAACAGGCACATGTGATCCGGTGATGGTACTTGCACTGTCAGTCATTGCTTCTCATGATGACTACATCTTCATCCGAAGGGAGTCCTATTGTTCTACAACTTCATAGCATACCTGTGATCTATTAATTCTTCTCCTACTATGTTGATGTGATTTAGGTAACGTTCTGCCTCTTCATCACAAACAACAACTCTAGCATCTTGGCCCTCCAACTTGTACACCAGTCATGAGCTTTGGAAGTTGACAAACACTCACTTGGTTGATCTGACTTCTCCATGTCAACACATCACTGATCAATTGACATCCTTTCCTTATCGGTACTAATCATCTTCCCAACTCATCCACATAATTCAGGCACTAACTTGTATACTGGTGACTCCCGGGGTCATCTTCCTTACCTTACCAGTGTTCTGCAACACAAGGTGATATCAAAGATATCTCAACCTGTACTCCTCCTTGACAATGTTGCATATAAATATCTCATACTGGTAGTCATACAACCCCTACTTAATTTAGGTAACATTCTGCCGCTTCATCACAAACAACAGCTCTATCACCTTGGGCCTCCAGCTTGTACACCGGTCATGAGCTTTGCAGGCTAACAACCACTCAATTGGTTGATATGACTTCTCTATGTCAACACATCACCTACCAGTTGACATCCTTTCCTTACCGTTACCGATCACCTTCCCAACTCATCCACACAAGTTAGGCACTAACTTGTGTACCTGTTACTCCCGAGGTCATTTTCCTTACCTTACCATTGTTCTGCAACACAAGGTGATATCAAAGATATCTCAACCTGTACATTGTCACCTCCTACATTGATTGAGCATGTACCTGATTGATTTGTGGCATCATCATCTTTCATGGACAAAAAAAATATTTGAGTAGTTCATGCACATACTATTTGGATTTGAATTCCTAAATCTTCCAATTTATGGGAGTGGATTTTCGAATCTCTAGTGGATTTTTTTCTTCCTAAGGGGATAAATGTTGTTTGTAGGAAAAAAATTGTGTTCTGTCTTCAATCTTTCATCATTGGCACAAGAGATCCTTCTTTGTTGGGGAGATTCCTATCCTCTTTCTCTCTTATGGGGGGACATTCATTGTACTATTATGGCAGAAACAATTTTTTGGGGGTCAAGTTGAGTCCTTTCTTTCTTTCTCTAGTATAGTTATTGTAGATTAGGAATTTGATTAACATCAAAGCAAATAGATATTAGCTAACCACAAATCCCAAATTGCAATGAAATAAATCCTAATTACAATCAATAGAAGAATTGAAAACAAGACATTCAAAATAAATGAAAATCCATCACCAATGTCTCTTCCAATTGACCTCTATTGTCCTTCTTTCTCCTTCAAATTATTTTGTTTGTGGATCTCACCTACAAGTGCAAAATGCAAGTATGAAAGCAAGCAAGATTGACAAGATGAAAATTGTAGCATAAGGATACTAGAAGTGTGATTTTTATTGATCGAAGAAACTCATCCAATTTATAGACAAATTGGAGAGAGGACAAGATTAGCATGAAATTGATATTAGAGGCAATTGATTTAAAAAATGGCAAAATTGAGTTGAAGGAAGAAGGTTATGACACCTTCTATGTCATGAATTATGACATATTGCCAATGCAAAGGTTAGAGGACTAAAAGCCTATGACATCTTGCTATGCCAATGGTATGACGCATGAGAAATTCATGCTTCCACCGAAGCACAAAAATAGGGAGAGACTAGAGAGAAATTGATTAGGTGGAAATTGAATTTAGCAAATTAGAAAATGAGGTGGAAATTAGGAATTAGGAAAATTAGAAATGAGGTGGAAATTAGGAATTAGGAAAATTAGAAATGATGAAATAGAAATTAGGTGAATTAATTAATAGGTTTTCATCCATTAATTAATTCATGAAAGAGACCTAGGACTAAATAAATAGATTTATTTAACCCACAAAGAATAAGAAAAAGGATTAAATGAACAAATCATAAAACCCTAGAAATAAGAGGACAAGGAATTAGGTGAAGACAACAAGAAATTAATGTAGGTTCGATCATGATTCTGACTGACAAAGGACCAATGTTGATAAATGATTAAAATTGGTTGACAAAAATCAATGACAAATTGACCAAGATTGACAAGGAGATCAAATTGAAAAGCGCCAATTGACATGATTAAAGAGGACAAGGATCGATGATGAATCAATCGCAAAATGACAAAATTGGCAAGGACAAGGATCGATGACGAATCGATCACAAAAATGACGATATTTGACAAGGACAAGGATTGATGATGAATCGATCGCAAAATGATGATATTTGACAAGGACAAGGATCGATGACGAATCGATCGCAAAAATGACGAGATTGACAAGTTGATAAAGATCAATGACGAATTGATCGCAAAAATGACGATATTGATAAGTTGATAAAGATCAATGATGAATCGATCACAAAATGACAAGATTGACAAGGACAAGGATCAATGACGAATCGATCGCAAAATGACAATATTTGACAAGGACAAGGATCGACCAAAATCATGACTGAAAATTGCTATCGACAAGACCTAATTCAAAAGCGAGAAAAATGAGGAATGCAAAAGAAGGACTCGATGCTCACAAATGATAAAGACCTAAAATAAGGCAATGCGCAAATGTTAAAGTATGACTCCGCAAGCGTTGACCATTTTTAGATGTCTACAGTTATTGCATTTTCTCTCTTTTGGAGAGGAGTTTTCTCTGACTTGATTTTTCTCATTTTCTCTAGTTGTGAGAGTTGCATTGCTTTGCATTAATTTGTACATGAGTACTTGATCAAGCCTTCATTGTTGAGTCTCATTCATGCATGCATTTTGCATTCATCATTATCTCTTTAGCTTATCCCTAAGTTAATCTCAAGGGGAGTGTTAGGGTAATTAGGATAATTATCTAATTATTTATTAATTGGGTCCTTTAATTACTTTTTCACTTAAGCTAGACTTAGGTGCTTTTTAGCATTTATTTAATTAGTCTAGAATATTAAATTCACTTTAGTTCAAGTTGTAGTTGAGTTTAATTTAGCTCCTCATGCTTTTTCCTTAGCTCTCATAATTTTAAGATTAGGGAATCTCTTGCTCTCTATAAAAGAAAATTATTCATTCATCGTAACCATGCAATTTCATTATAGGTTAATCTAATTATCAAATTCATCTTTGGATCAATTCTCTCTCAAGGTTTCATAGCATCAATCATGGCTTCTTCTCTTTTGTGTGATAGGCATTTTGCTTGTAGATTATTCTTGGCTCTTTTGGTTGTATCATCAACTTCTACATGATATCAAAGCTCAATATTTTCTCCTACAATAGTAGTCTTGAGGTTTTTATTTTCTTATAATGTTTACACTTGACACGAATTAACACCAATAATGGGAAATCCATTGAGCATGGGAGTAGACTAGTAAGATAACCTTTGGGATTGTAGAAGCTAACTCTTCAAGTCATGTTATTTTATTCTAATTTTGCGTCGAAAAGGGAGAGAATTAAATTCAAACATAAATCTATGCTAAAGTGATATGCTAGAAGATAAGGTTTATCTATTTTGCAAAATATTTATTGCTCACATCATTATAATGTCTTACAGTAATAAACGAGCATGAATTAAATACCTCCAACTGATACCATTTATGAATTGGAAATCAAGATGAATGAGAATCCAACTAAGAAAGGTGAATGACATAAGATGTCAATTTCTCTTCATTGTTGAATTGAGAACAAATTACAAAAAGAAAGACTACACTACGGATCATTAACTAGTTTAAAATGTAGGACAAAAGAATTACTACTTTTCCATAATCCCCTGACATTTATCTAAAATTCATAACCCAATTTGTGGATAAGATTAGGCTCTCCCTATTTCTTGTATTACAAAAAGTGGAGGGAGTAGTATAGTTCTGACTTTTTCCACTTTTTTTGGGAGGATAGGGAGGGAGTATAGTCAGTGGATTAGAGGTGACCTCCCCATCTCATCGCATCTAATCACACCACCTATAATTTTAGTTTCTTAGCTTTGACCTTGGATTAGTATTCAACCCCATGTTATTATTCAATCAATTGACATGGTTGTTTTTAATCAGCTATTTAAATACGCTTATAAGAAAATATCCACAAAAGAGAATGGTATCATGGAAGCATCTTCAATAATTTTAAATTGTATTGATTTTTTAAACAGTTTATTTATGAGCATTTTAGTCTATCGACTTTTAATATATGAATGATTCATATTTTCTATTTTTAATTCCTCCACAAATAAAAAATATTGATATTAAATTTGAAAAGATTTTTTGAATGGAATAATCTTGTATTGATATTAGATTTCTACAATCCATTATTCTATTATATTTTTGAATCTCTACATTAGATTGTGTGTTAGTTTTTGAATCTATATTTTGGATCACACTCCATGATCAATACATGTCTCTTATCTTTCTAGTATCTTGACGATGGATCACAAAGTGTAATTCAAAACGTTGATTCAAAAAATAACACAATCTAATCTAGAAATTCAAAAAGATAAAGGAATAATCTTCACTTAGATTTTCATCCACCCATTCTAAATTATATGTTACATTCTTAAAATGGGCGTGTGCACAAAGATGGAGGTCAGAAAAGTGGACACCACCCAAAAAAAACTTGGAAAAATAGGCAGCGCGTACGCGGTTTTAAAATTTTAAATTCCCGCGTTGGCACTTAGGTTTGTTCTTCCCGAGCCTTGAAAAGGTAGTGCGTACGCATTGCTTTTAGGAAAATGAGCGCATACGTGCTACGCCTAGGAAAATGAGCGCGTACGTGCTGCTTATAGGAAAATGAGCGCGTATGCGCTAATAATCCAAATAAAACCGCGTATGCGGTGCCTGGTAAAAAAAGTTTTTAAAAAAAAATTGGGTCTCATTTACCTGTAAATCACGTTTTTAACTTTGTTTTTTCCCCATTTTCTCACCTAAACTATGAACGGGGTGCTAAATTTGTCCTCCAGGCTATGGATCAAGGTTAGTTTTTTTTTATTTTTGTCTTTCTTTCTGGTTTATGCAATTTGTTTTACATTTTGAATTTAATTTCATTAATTTTTATTAGGTTTTTTCATTTTTTGTTTCAAAAACCAGATTCTTCTAATCCAGAACAAGAACAACCAAATGCACCTCCTGAAAACCCACAAGAACAACCAAATGCACCTCTTGAAAACACACAAGAACAACCCCCAATTCCTCCTTTTGACTGTACAGCCGAAACATAGGAAGAATTAATTAATCAGTTAGGACAAAATACGTCTAAAATCAATAGACTGATTGTAAAATTGAAAACTTCTAAACTTGACCATCATCAATCCCTCGCCACTAGCCTAGAAACATTAGCTAGTGGTGCCATAGCTGTTTCCACATAAATTACAAAATGGGGAAGCTTTAGGGATAGGTGTCGTCAATTCTATGCCAATGGGCTATCATACAGTGGAGTAAAAAACAAAAATATTTCTAAACAACAAATATGTGCCCTTTTTGTTGATCCCAAAACTGGCCAGTCATTACCTCTTAATGCAAAGAGGTTTCCCATACATTGGTGTACCAATGCGTAGATGAAGAATCTTTTTTGTTAGAGGTGGTGGATGGTCTTTGATGATCCACCTTGTAATAATTATGAGGTGCCATTGTATTTTTTGAGAAAAATATATATTGTGAGTTTGTGCTCAATGTACGACCAAACTCACAATATGGTAGAGGTGGTGGCTCTGCCCAAGATAGACCTGGAGCCCGTAGGTGATTAGCCGCGGAGAGTCACTGCCCCCTAGCACCCAAACCCAAGGTGCATCAGGCTGTCCCATTAGAGCTGAAAGAGTCGATGGAGCTACAGACTCTTCAGGTGGCCACAACATTGACTGGTGCCATCATCTAGCATGGGACGTCATTAGCACACCCTATTGTATTGGATGATGATCCGTTAGAGGGCGACATAGAGCCCATCGAGCATATGTGTGTCAGTTGCTCGGGGATATGCTCGGGGATAGATGATGTAGCCGGTGCAGATGGATCCTCATATCATCTGTGCACAATTTGCGGTTGTAGATGCTAGGCTCACACGATTGAGGATGTCGCGCTGACAGATGAGTTGATGGACATGGTGTTTGCCCATGAGCCACAGACACAGGAATGTTGATTTGAATTCATAACATTTTATTTATTAGTCACTTTAAATTTGTAATTACATAAATGAATTTTCATTTATACATCGATTTAAATTGAGACAAATAATATGCATTTCAGGATGCAACAATGGTATCCCATACACCTCCCCCAGTTACTATAGCTGCAACTTCGATGCCTGAGGTATAAATTTTGTAACATGTTAAAATAGAATAGTACACTTTGAATTCAAAAAAATACAAGATATACTAACTATCTTTAATGATTGGTCCAATTTCTGGTTTGTAGGTGTTGACAGGGGACGAAATGTCCCAGATTGATGACATCACGCTCTCGGCGATTGATTTTGGCCTACAAGGCTATACGGTATCATATTTTGTACAACTCTTTTTATGTATTGTTTTGATGGAATATGCAAGTCATTTCATTTTAGATTTTTAAAATTATGTTTAATTTATTATCTGTACTAATATCTCATGTTAATTTTCTATTTTTAGGGCACCCCCTCCACGTCTAGGGCTCATCCTAAGAAAAAGAATTCCTCGAAGACGCCAAAACATGTGAAGAAGGTAATTGAACACATTTTTAGTTGTACAATTGTTTGAAAATGTTGAAATCAAGTATTAGTTGGGGTTTGTAGATTGATTAGTGTTTTTTGTCTATTTTACATGTATAGCGGCTATTGAGCTTTGTGGATATGTTGAATGCACTTGATTCGCCCGTAGATCAAGAGAGGGCGGAGGTATGTATCTCTACTTTATTTTCTTGATTTCATGATTATATGCACGCGTACATGTGAACTTGTGATATATTATAATCTTATAATTTTTTCATACAAGAAATATCCATACCTATTTCGTCAATGGTGAACCCTCCTCCTTGCACTGGAGAAGCATATCAGGATCCGGTACACTTTTGTTTGATATGTAAAATTAATTGTTTTAAACCTTCAATACTTATCATTATATTAATTGTATTTAATCTTTGTACATTTTTTGTATAGGTAATAGCAACTGTTTCTACATCGATGGTGAGCCATCCTTAGTCCATTGAAGAAGTATCTCAGGCACAGGTACGCCATTGTTCTCTATATTATAGCTTTTAAGTGTTTTTGATATATTTATGTTAGTACATTGTATTAATTGTACATTTAATCTACAATAGACTCCTTCGCGGTACGACCATAACGTGGATCCATTTAAGTATGTCTTCAAGAAAACTCCTACGAGTGACAAGGAGAGGAGAGCGAAGACATTAGCTCCTAGATCAGTTGATGAGGTAATCTACATTTCAATTGCAAAGGAATTAAAGTTAAATGCATAGTTATGTTGTTAATTGTGAATTATTTTCTACAAAAGAATTCTAACTTGGCTTTTGAATTGTGGTTTTGCAGCCATCTATAGAGCCACATACTGTGTCGAAGAGGCTTGATTTTGATGATCCACCACAAGTTTAGGATCATATAGTGTTAGTTTTGGTCATAAAATGACCAATACATGTAGATATATTCTACATTTTTATTGTATATCGATTTGGACATGGCATATGCCACATTTTTGTAATACTTGTATTGACTTGGCAGACATGCCTTTTTTTATATATATAAATATTGATATTCGATCCAATAAATGTGTAATGAGTTCATTATTTTGTATTCGTTGTATTTTGTGGTTGTCCTTTTATAAATTTAAATGAATATTTGCCTATGTAATCAACAATATGAATATAAACAACAAAAATATATGATATAAAGCATTGCAATCGTGGAATATGATTTGATAAAATTTCTAAAATGTTGAATTAACCCTACAAAACTCCTTGTATTCAGTTCATTATTGTGTATTCGCTGTATTTGGTGGCTGCCCTTTTATAAATTTAAATGAATATTTGCATATGTAATTAACGATATGAATATAAACAATAAAAATCGACAATATGAATATAAACAACAATGTGTTTGGTGCGAGAGCACCCTCACGCTCGCAATGGTCAAATTATGTTTGTTGTGTGCACAAACCAACATCGCGAGTGTGTCTGGGTGGGTAGGTTTACACTAGGCATGGCCTTGTCATGCATCCCAAAGAACTAGAACGTCTAGAGTCATATCCTACTGGTGCGATCTCTCAAGTGCCCTGAGTCCAAAAAATTATCAAAAATTGACAGACTGTTTCTTCCAATCCACAATACATACGATCGATCTGTTTGATCCTGTGGGGTCACGTGAGGCTCCTCTACAATGGCCTATCTCGGTTTTCGATGACTCGAAGCCATTTTCAATTAGTAGCATTTTTTTGCCTGCTCCAAAAACCGTCAGTTGCTTGCAAGGAAAAGTTGCAAGATTGGTTAGAATTGATTATGTTCGTCGTGTGTAAAAAACGACATCGTGAGCATGTCTGGGTGGGCAGGTTTACGCTAGGCATGGCCCTGTCATGCATCCCAAAGCACCAGAATGTCGAGAGTCATACCCTACCGGTGCGATCTCTCAAGTGCTTTGAGTCTAGAAAATTGTCAAAATTTGACAGACTATTTCTTCCAATCCACGACACATACGGTCGATCTGTTTGATCCCATGGGGTCACGTGAGGTTCCTCTACAATGCCTTATCTTGGTTTTTGATGAATTAGAGCCATTTTCAATTAGTAGCATTTTTTCACCTGCTCCAAAAACCGTCATTTGCTTGCAAGGAAAAGTTGCAAGATTGGCTAGAATTGATTCGGTTCGTCTTATGCACAAACCGACATTGTGAATGCGTCCAAGTGGGTAGGTTTATGCTAGGCATGGCCCTGTCATGCATCCCAAAGAACTAGAATGTTGAGAGTCATATCCTACCAGTGCGATCTCTCAAGTGTCTTGAGTCCAAACAATTGTCAAAATTTGACGGACTGTTTCTTCCAATCCATGACACATACAATCAATCTGTTTGATCCTATGGGGTCATGTGAGGCTCCTCTACAATGGCCTATCTCAGTTTTCGATGACTCAGAGCCATTTTTCAATTAGTAGCATTTTTTCGCCTGCTCCAAAAACCGTCAGTTGCTTGCAAGGAAAAGTTGCAAGATTGGCTAGAATTGATTATGTTCGTCGTGTACACAAACCAACATTGTGAGCACGTTCAGGTGGGCAGGTTTACACTAGGCATGGCCTTGTCGTGCATCCCAAAGCACCAGAACGTCGAGAGTCATACCCTACCAGTGCGATCTCTCAAGTGTCCTATGTCCAAAAAATTGTCAAAATTTGACAGACTGTTTCTTCTAATCCACAACACATACGGTCGATCTGTTTGATCCTGTGGGGTCACATGAGGCTCCTCTACAATGGCCTATCTCAGTTTTTGACAGCTTGGAGCCATTTTCAATTAGTAGCATTTTTTCACTTAAACTATCATAGAAAACTTTAAAGCATCCTTGTACAAACTCCAATGAATGAGTACGATCATCACTTATGTAGAAATGATACTCTCTTACAACCTTTCTATCCTCCTCTATGCTATCATCTGCATGCATGAATGCTATGTGTACAAAAATAGAAACTTGTGTAGAGTGATAATACATGGATTCCACTTCATTTTGAGGTTGTAGTGTATAATTTTCAGCGAAATCAACGATAGAGATAATGGTGCCAAGAGGAAATGCATCCTTACATAACTTGAATTTCTCATTTAACCATCGAGCCTTATGTGTATGCATTATGTACTCATAAACTAGTTTCTCTTGAAACATTTTCATAAATTGAGCTACACATATATCATTTTTCACTAGCTCACATCTCTTCAAATCTTTTCCATCTTTAACTCCATATGTGACTATCTTGTATTTTCTGAAAGAAACTAGTTTCGTACCAATTTCATGTGTGCTCTCCAAATGTATGCATCTTGGTAAACGTTTCAAACCACCACATATAGCATAAGAACCTTCCAAACAAGGCATCTTATAATAAATGCAACCATCATGTCTATTACATAGCACACTTGAAATAAATTCTCTTGCCGACTTAGGAGGTGCTTGTATATTACATTCCTGCAAAACATCGTTAGTGTGGAAAGTAGAACAAATATGATGAAAAATATCATAATGCATGGAAAATTCAATATGCATCCTACAATAACACGTGGTGCATACATGATTAATCTTAATATAAAAACGTTTTGCCATTTCAAAAAATCTTTGAGAAATTTTTATTTGAGGAAACTTTTGAAGGAATCTTTCATAAAATTTAGTTTGAGTCATATCCAAATAGTGTTTCTCATGTGGCTCATGATTTTTAGACCCAATTCATCTTCTAACAACATCTCTTTGGTTGGGCGATACTCTTGTGTTGTCATGCCAAAAATTTTCAATTAATGTTTTTAGTGCATCTACAACAACCTTGTCTTTGCGTGGTAGTCTACCCGAGAATGCCCAAAGAGAATTATTGTTAGGTTCCTCTATTTGTTCTCGCCTCTTTAATGCTTTACTTAATGTTGTTCTACTAACGTTTAATGACTTACTTGTTTTGCTTATCAAACGATATTTTTTTATTTTCTTGCTCATTATGGTTGATGTAATGACACATTAGAATCTTTACTACGTGATTTTGAACCAATAGATTGATATGCATCAAATAGATTTTTGACAATAGTTCTTTCACTGTTACTTTCAGATGATCTTAGGCCTAGAATTTTCATTGTCTCTTTAAAATTCAAATTTTTAATCATTTGAACAATTAATTGACATCTTGCAGTTTGATTTAAGTTTTTTAAATAGTTTTGCCATATTATTTTAACCATTCTCCTACAAGTTCGTTCATTCATTTTATTGGGCATTGACTTCAATATATTCTCATCAATGTCAATTAGATACTTTGGTTTCCTACGAATGATTCTAGGAGGTGTTAACATTGGTACATTATGTACATTCAATTCATCAAGTAGAGAAGGTGTAATATGTTCATCATTTAATTGATTATTCAATGCGGTATCTTCTTTAATTGCATTAGGTTCAAATGGTAAATTATCAAATGTTTCTTCTTCAATTGCATTAGGTTCAAATGGTAAATTATCAAATGTTTCTTCTTCAATTGCATTAGGTGCATTATATTCATTTGGTAAATTGAATTGAGATGTTGAGGTTGACATACCTTCTTCTCCCATTGTTCTTATGTCACGCAATTTCTTCATAGGTTGCCTTTGTCTTTCCTTTTGAGCCTCTCATTGTTCCATCGTTCCTC